>NW_024610381.1:0-83761 GCF_016920785.2 Ixodes scapularis | reverse complement strand
AGCGAATTATTGGAGGAGAGCACGGCCTGACGAGAGACGTTTGGCGCGGTTTTATTCGTTCACCGTACCACGATCTCGGCTATTGCCTCGGTGAAAGCGAATTATTGGAGAGAGCAAGGCCTGACGAGAGACGTTTGGCGCGGTTTTATTCGTTCACCGTGACCACGATCTCGGCTATTGCCTCGGTGAAAGCGAATTATTGGAGAGAGCACGGCCTGACGAGAGACGTTTGGCGCGGTTTTATTCGTTCACCGTGACCACGATCTCGGCTATTGCCTCGGTGAAAGCGAATTATTGGAGAGAGCACGCCTGACGAGAGACGTTCGGCGCGGTTTTATTCGTTCACCGTGACCATGATCTCGGGCTATTGCCTCGGTGAAAGCGAATTATTGGAGAGAGCACGGCCTGACGAGAGACGTTTGGCGCGGTTTTATTCGTTCACCGTGACCACGATCTCGGCTATTGCCTCGGTGAAAGCGAATTATTGGAGAGAGCACGGCTGACGAGAGACGTTTGGCGCGGTTTTATTCGTTCACCGTGACCACGATCTCGGCTATTGCCTCGGTGAAAGCGAATTATTGGAGAGAGCACGGCCTGACGAGAGACGTTTGGCGCGGTTTTATTCGTTCACCGTGACCACGATCTCGGCTATTGCATCGGGGTGAAAGCGAATTATTGGAGAGAGCGCGGCCTGACGAGAGACGTTTGGCGCCGTTTTATTCGATCACCGTGACCACGATCTCGGCTATTGCCTCGGTGAAAGCGAATTATTGGAGAGAGAACGGCCTGACGAGAGACGTTTGGCGCGGTTTTATTCGTTCACCGTGACCACGATCTCGGCTATTGCCTCGGTGAAAGCGAATTATTGGAGAGAGCACGGCCTGACGAGAGACGTTTGGCGCGGTTTTATTCGTTCACCGTGACCACGATCTCGGCTAATTGCCCTCGGTGAAAGCGAATTATTGGAGAGAGCACGGCCTGACGAGAGACGTTTGGCGCCGTTTTATTCGTTCACCGGTGACCACGATCTCGGCTATTGCCTCGGTGGAAAGCGAATTATTGGAGAGAGCACGGCCTGACGAGAGACGTTTGGCGCCGTTTTATTCGTTCACCGTGACCACGATCTCGGCTATTGCCTCGGTGAAAGCGAATTATTGGAGAGAGCACGGTCTGACGAGAGACGTTCGGCGCGGTTTTATTCGTTCACCGTGACCACGATCTCGGCTATTGCCTCGGTGAAAGCGAATTATTGGAGAGAGCACGGCCTGACGAGAGACGTTCGGCGCCGTTTTATTCGTTCACCGTGACCACGATCTCGGCTATTGCCTCGGTGAAAGCGAATTATTGGAGAGAGCACGGCCTGACGAGAGACGTTTGGCGCGGTTTTATTCGTTCACCGTGACCACGATCTCGGCTATTGCCTCGGTGAAAGCGAATTATTGGAGAGAGCACGGCCTGACGAGAGACGTTTGGCGCGGTTTTATTCGTTCACCGTGACCACGATCTCGGCTATTGCCTCGGTGAAAGCGAATTATTGGAGAGAGCACGGCCTGACGAGAGACGTTTGGCGCGGTTTTATTCGTTCACCGTGACCACGATCTCGGCTATTGCCTCGGTGAAAGCGAATTATTGGAGAGAGCACGGCCTGACGAGAGACGTTCGGCGCGGTTTTATTCGTTCACCGTGACCACGATCTCGGCTATTGCCTCGGTGAAAGCGAATTATTGGAGAGAGCACGGCCTGACGAGAGACGTTTGGCGCCGTTTTATTCGTTCACCGTGACCACGATCTCGGCTATTGCCTCGGTGAAAGCGAATTATTCGAGAGAGCACGGCCTGACGAGAGACGTTTGGCGCGGTTTTATTCGTTCACCGTGACCACGATCTCGGCTATTGCCTCGGTGAAAGCGAATTATTGGAGAGAGCACGGCCTGACGAGAGACGTTTGGCGCGGTTTTATTCGTTCACCGTGCCCACGATCTCGGCTATTGCCTCGGTGAAAGCGAATTATTGGAGAGAGCACGGCCTGACGAGAGACGTTTGGCGCGGTTTTGTTCGTTCACCGTGACCACGATCTCGGCTATTGCCTCGGTGAAAGCGAATTATTGGAGAGATCACGGCCTGACGAGAGACGTTCGGCGCGGTTTTATTCGTTTACCGTGACCACGATCTCGGCTATTGCCTCGGTGAAAGCGAATTATTGGAGAGAGCACGGCCTGACGAGAGACGTTTGGCGCGGTTTTATTTGTTCACCGTGACCACGATCTCGGCTATGGCCTCGGTGAAAGCGAATTATTGGAGAGAGCACGGCCTGACGAGAGACGTTTCGCGCGGTTTTATTCGTTCACCGTGACCACGATCTCGGCTATTGCCTCGGTGAAAGCGAATTATTGGAGAGAGCACGGCCTGACGAGAGACGTTTGGCGCGGTTTTATTCGTTCACCGTGACCACGATCTCGGCTATTGCCTAGGTGAAAGCGAATTATTGGAGAGAGCACGGCCTGACGAGAGACGTTTGCCGCGGTTTTATTCGTTCACCGTGACCACGATCTCGGCTATTGCCTCGGTGAAAGCGAATTATTGGAGAGAGCACGGCCTGACGAGAGACGTTCGGCGCGGTTTTATTCGTTCACCGTGACCACGATCTCGGCTATTGCCTCGGTGAAGCGAATTATTGGAGAGAGCACGGCCTGACGAGAGACGTTTGGCGCGGTTTTATTCGTTCACCGTGACCATGATCTCGGCTATTGCCTCGGTGAAAGCGAATTATTGGAGAGAGCACGGCCTGACGAGAGACGTTCGGCGCGGTTTTATTCGTTCACCGTGACCACGATCTCGGCTATTGCCTCGGTGAAAGCGAATTATTGGAGAGAGCACGGCCTGACGAGAGACGTTCGGCGCGGTTTTATTCGTTCACCGTGACCACGATCTCGGCTATTGCCTCGGTGAAAGGCGAATTATTGGAGAGAGCACGGCTGACGAGAGACGTTTGGCGCGGTTTTATTCGTTCACCGTGACCACGATCTCGGCTATTGCCTCGGTGAAAGCGAATTATTGGAGAGAGCACGGCCTGACGAGAGACGTTTGGCGCGGTTTTATTCGCTTCATCGTGACCACGATCTCGGCTATTGCCTCGGTGAAAGCGAATTATTGGAGAGAGCACGGCCTGACGAGAGACGTTTGGCGCGGTTTTATTCGTTCACCGTGACCACGATCTCGGCTATTGCCTCGGTGAAAGCGAATTATTGGAGAGAGCAAGGCTGACGAGAGACGTTTGGCGCGGTTTTATTCGTTCACGTGACCACGATCTCGGCTATTGCCTCGGTGAAAGCGAATATTGGAGAGAGCACGGCCTGACGAGAGACGTTTGGCGCGGTTTTATTCGTTCACCGTGACCACGATCTCGTGCTATTGCCTCGGTGAAAGCGAATTATTGGAGAGAGCACGGCCTGACGAGAGACGTTCGGCGCGGTTTTATTCGTTCACCGTGACCATGATCTCGGCTATTGCCTCGGTGAAAGCGAATTATTGGAGAGAGCACGGCCTGACGAGAGACGTTTGCGCGGTTTTATTCGCTCACCGTGACCACGATCTCGGCTATTGCCTCGGTGAAAGCGAATATTGGAGAGAGCACGGCCTGACGAGAGACGTTTGGCGCGGTTTTATTCGTTCACCGTGACCACGATCTCGGCCTATTGCCTCGGTGAAAGCGAATTATTGGAGAGAGCACGGCCTGACGAGAGACGTTTTGGCGCGGTGTTATTCGTTCACCGTGACCACGATCTCGGCTATTGCATCGGTGAAAGCGAATTATTGGAGAGAGCGCGGCCTGACGAGAGACGTTTGGCGCGGTTTTATTTGTTCACCGTGACCACGATCTCGGCTATTGCCTCAGTGAAGCGAATTATTGGAGAGAGCACGGCCTGACGAGAGACGTTTGGCGCGGTTTTATTCGTTCACCGTGACCACGATCTCGGCTATTGCCTCGGTGAAAGCGAATTATTGGAGAGAGCACGGCCTGACGAGAGACGTTTGGCGCGGTTTTATTCGTTCACCGTGACCACGATCTCGGCTATTGCCTCGGTGAAAGCGAATTATAGGAGAGAGCACGGCCTGACGAGAGACGTTTGGCGCCGTTTTATTCGTCACCGTGACCACGATCTCGGCTATTGCCTCGGTGAAAGCGAATTATTGGAGAGAGCACGGCCTGACGAGAGACGTTTGGCGCGGTTTTATTCGTTCACCGTGACCACGATCTCGGCTATTGCCTCGGTTGAAAGCGAATTATTGGAGAGAGCACGGCCTGACGAGAGACGTTTGGCGCCGTTTATTCGTTCACCGTGACCACGATCTCGGCTATTGCCCTCGGTGAAAGCGAATATTGGAGAGAGCACGGCCTGACGAGAGACGTTTGGCGCCGTTTTATTCGTTCACCGTGACCACGATCTCGGCTATTGCCTCGGTGAAAGCGAATTATTGGAGAGAGAACGGCCTGACGAGAGACGTTTGGCGCGGTTTTATTCGTTCACCGTGACCACGATCTCGGCTATTGCCTCGGTGAAAGCGAATTATTGGAGAGAGCACGGCCTGACGAGAGACGTTTGGCGCGGTTTTATTCGTTCACCGTGACCACGATCTCGGCTATTGCCTCGGTGAAAGCGAATTATTGGAGAGAGCACGGCCTGACGAGAGACGTTTGGCGCCGTTTTATTCGTTCACCGTGACCACGATCTCGGCTATTGCCTCGGTGAAAGCGAATTATTGGAGAGAGCACGGGCCTGACGAGAGACGTTTGGCGCCGTTTTATTCGTTCACCGTGACCACGATCTCGGCTATTGCCTCGGTGAAAGCGAATTATTGAGAGAGCACGGTCTGACGAGAGACGTTCGGCGCGGTTTTATTCGTTCACCGTGACCACGATCTCGGCTATTGCCTCGGTGAAAGCGAATTATTGGAGAGAGCACGGCCTGACGAGAGACGTTCGGCGCCGTTTTATTCGTTCACCGTGACCACGATCTCGGCTATTGCCTCGGTGAAAGCGAATTATTGGAGAGAGCACGGCCTGACGAGAGACGTTTGGCGCGGTTTTATTCGTTCACCGTGACCACGATCTCGGCTATTGCCTCGGTGAAAGCGAATTATTGGAGAGAGCACGGCCTGACGAGAGACGTTTGGCGCGGTTTTATTCGTTCACCGTGACCACGATCTCGGCTATTGCCTCGGTGAAAGCGAATTATTGGAGAGAGCACGGCCTGACGAGAGACGTTTGGCGCGGTTTTATTCGTTCACCGTGACCACGATCTCGGCTATTGCCTCGGTGAAAGCGAATTATTGGAGAGAGCACGGCCTGACGAGAGACGTTCGGCGCGGTTTTATTCGTTCACCGTGACCACGATCTCGGCTATTGCCTCGGTGAAAGCGAATTATTGGAGAGAGCACGGCCTGATGAGAGACGTTTGGCGCCGTTTTATTCGTTCACTGTGACCACGATCTCGGCTATTGCCTCGGTGAAAGCGAATTATTCGAGAGAGCACGGCCTGACGAGAGACGTTTGGCGCGGTTTTATTCGTTCACCGTGACCACGATCTCGGCTATTGCCTCGGTGAAAGCGAATTATTGGAGAGAGCACGGCCTGACGAGAGACGTTTGGCGCGGTTTTATTCGTTCACCGTGACCACGATCTCGGCTATTGCCTCGGTGAAAGCGAATTATTGGAGAGAGCACGGCCTGACGAGAGACGTTTGGCGCGGTTTTGTTCGTTCACCGTGACCACGATCTCGGCTATTGCCTCGGTGAAAGCGAATTATTGGAGAGATCACGGCCTGACGAGAGACGTTCGGCGCGGTTTTATTCGTTTACCGTGACCACGATCTCGGCTATTGCCTCGGTGAAAGCGAATTATTGGAGAGAGCACGGCCTGACGAGAGACGTTTGGCGCGGTTTTATTCGTTCACCGTGACCACGATCTCGGCTATTGCCTCGGTGAAAGCGAATTATTGGGAGAGCGCGGCCTGACGAGAGACGTTTGGCGCGGTTTCATTCGTTCACCGTGACCACGATCTCGGCTATTGCCTCGGTGAAAGCGAATTATGGAGAGAGCACGGCCTGACGAGAGACGTTTGGCGCGGTTTTATTCGTTCACCGTGACCACGATCTCGGCTATTGCCTCAGTGAAAGCGAATTATTGGAGAGAGCACGGCCTGACGAGAGACGTTTGGCGCGGTTTTATTCGTTCACCGTGACCACGATCTCGGCTATTGCCTCGGTGAAAGCGAATTATTGGAGAGAGCACGGCCTGACGAGAGACGTTTGGCGCGGTTTTATTCGTTCACCGTAACCACGATCTCGGCTATTGCCTCGGTGAAAGCGAATTATTGGAGAGAGCACGGCCTGACGAGAGACGTTTGGCGCCGTTTTATTCGTTCACCGTGACCACGATCTCGGCTATTGCCTCGGTGATAGCGAATTATTGGAGAGAGCACGGCCTGACGAGAGACGTTTGGCGCGGTTTTATTCGTTCACCGTGACCACGATCTCGGCTATTGCCTCGGTGAAAGCGAATTATTGGAGAGAGCACGGCCTGACGAGAGACGTTTGGCGCCGTTTTTATTCGTTCACCGTGACCACGATCTCGGCTATTGCCTCGGTGAAAGCGAATTATTGGAGAGAGCACGGCCTGACGAGAGACGTTTGGCGCCGTTTTATTCGTTCACCGTGACCACGATCTCGGCTATTGCCTCGGTGAAAGCGAATTATTGGAGAGAGAACGGCCTGACGAGAGACGTTTGGCGCGGTTTTATTCGTTCACCGTGACCACGATCTCGGCTATTGCCTCGGTGAAAGCGAATTATTGGAGAGAGCACGGCCTGACGAGAGACGTTTGGCGCGGGTTTTATTCGTTCACCGTGACCACGATCTCGGCTATTGCCTCGGTGAAAGCGAATTATTGGAGAGAGCACGGCCTGACGAGAGACGTTTTGGCGCCGTTTTATTCGTTCACCGTGACCACGATCTCGGCTATTGCCTCGGTGAAAGCGAATTATTGGAGAGAGCACGGCCTGACGAGAGACGTTTGGCGCCGTTTTATTCGTTCACCGTGACCACGATCTCGGCTATTGCCTCGGTGAAAGCGAATTATTGGAGAGAGCACGGCCTGACGAGAGACGTTTGGCGCGGTTTTATTCGTTCACCGTGACCACGATCGCGGCTATTGCCTCGGTGAAAGCGAATTATTGGAGAGAGCACGGCCTGACGAGAGACGTTTGGCGCGGTTTTATTCGTTCACCGTGACCGCGATCTCGGCTATTGCCTCGGTGAAAGCGAATTATTGGAGAGAGCACGGCCTGACGAGAGACGTTTGGCGCCGTTTTATTTTTTCACCGTGACCACGATCTCGGCTATTGCCTCGGTGAAAGCGAATTATTGGAGAGAGCACGGCCTGACGAGAGACGTTTGGCGCGGTTTTATTCGTTCACCGTGACCACGATCTCGGCTATTGCCTCGGTGAAAGCGAATTATTGGAGAGAGCACGGCCTGACGAGAGACGTTTGGCGCCGTTTTATTCGTTCACCGTGACCACGATCTCGGCTATTGCCTCGGTGAAAGCGAATTATTGGAGAGAGCACGGCCTGACGAGAGACGTTTGGCGCCGTTTTATTCGTTCACTCGTGACCACGATCTCGGCTATTGCCTCGGTGAAAGCGAATATTGGAGAGAGCACGGCTGACGAGAGACGTTTGGCGCGGTTTTATTCGTTCACCGTGACCACGATCGCGGCTATTGCCTCGGTGAAAGCGAATTATTGGAGAGAGCACGGCCTGACGAGAGACGTTTGGCGCGGTTTTATTCGTTCACCGTGACCGCGATCTCAGCTATTGCCTCGGTGAAAGCGAATTATTGGAGAGAGCACGGCCTGACGAGAGACGTTTGGCGCCGTTTATTTTTTCACCGTGACCACGATCTCGGCTATTGCCTCGGTGAAAGCGAATTATTGGAGAGAGCACGGCCTGACGAGAGACGTTTGGCGCCGTTTTATTCGTTCACCGTGACCACGATCTCGGCTATTGCCTCGGTGAAAGCGAATTATTGGAGAGAGCACGGCCTGACGAGAGACGTTTGGCGCGGTTTTATTCGTTCACTGTGACCACGATCTCGGCTATTGCCTCGGTGAAAGCGAATTATTGGAGAGAGCACGGCCTGACGAGAGACGTTTGGCGCCGTTTTATTCGTTCACCGTGACCACGATCTCGGCTATTGCCTCGGTGAAAGCGAATTATTGGAGAGAGCACGGCCTGACGAGAGACGTTTGGCGCGGTTTTATTCGTTCACCGTGACCACGATCTCGGCTATTTCCTCGGTGAAAGCGAATTATTGGAGAGAGCACGGCCTGACGAGAGACGTTTGGCGCCGTTTTATTCGTCCACCGTGACCACGATCTTGGCTATTGCCTCGGTGAAAGCGAATTATTGGAGAGAGCACGGCCTGACGAGAGACGTTTGGCGCGGTTTTATTCGTTCACTGTGACCACGATCTCAGCTATTGCCTCGGTGAAAGCGAATTATTGGAGAGAGCACGGCCTGACGAGAGACGTTTGGCGCCGTTTTATTCGTTCACCGTGACCACGATCTCGGCTATTGCCTCGGTGAAAGCGAATTATTGGAGAGAGCACGGCCTGACGAGAGACGTTTGGCGCGGTTTTATTCGTTCACCGTGACCACGATCTCGGCTATTGCCTCGGTGAAAGCGAATTATTGGAGAGAGCACGGCCTGACGAGAGACGTTCGGCGCGGTTTTATTCGTTCACTGTGACCACGATCTCGGCCTATTGCCTCGGTGAAATCGAATTATTGGAGAGAGCACGGCCTGACGAGAGACGTTTGGCGCGGTTTTATTCGTTCACCGTGACCACGATCTCGGCTATTGCCTCGGTGAAAGCGAATTATTGGAGAGAGCACAGCCTGACGAGAGACGTTCGGCGCGGTTTTATTCGTTCACTGTGACCACGATCTCGGCTATTGCCTCGGTGAAAGCGAATTATTGGAGAGAGCACGGCCTGACGAGAGACGTTTGGCGCGGTTTTATTCGTTCACCGTGACCACGATCTCGGCTATTGCCTCGGTGAAAGCGAATTATTGGAGAGAGCACGGCCTGACGAGAGACGTTTGGCGCGGTTTTTATTCGTTCACCGTGACCACGATCTCGGTTATTGCCTCGGTGAAAGCGAATTATTGGAGAGAGCACGGCCTGACGAGAGGACGTTCGGCGCGGTTTTATTCGTTCACCGTGACCACGATCTCGGCTATTGCCTCGGTGAAAGCGAAATATTGGAGAGAGCACGGCCTGACGAGAGACGTTCGGCGCGGTTTTATTCGTTCACCGTGACCACGATCTCGGCTATTGCCTCGGTGAAAGCGAATTATTGGAGAGAGCACGGCCTGACGAGAGACGTTTTGGCGCGGTTTTATTCGTTCACCGTGACCACGATCTCGGCTATTGCTCGGTGAAAGCGAATTATTGGAGAGAGCACGGCCTGACGAGAGACGTTCGGCGCGGTTTTATTCGTTCACCGTGACCACGATCTCGGCTATTGCCTCGGTGAAAGCGAATTATTGGAGAGAGCACGGCCTGACGAGAGACGTTCGGCGCGGTTTTATTCGTTCACCGTGACCACGATCTCGGCTATTGCCTCGGTGAAAGCGAATTATTGGAGAGAGCACGGCCTGACGAGAGACGTTCGGCGCGGTTTTATTCGTTCACCGTGACCACGATCTCGGCTATTGCCTCGGTGAAAGTGAATTATTGGAGAGAGCACGGCCTGACGAGAGACGTTCGGCGCGGGTTTTATTCGTTCACCGTGACCACGATCTCGGCTATTGCCTCGTGAAAGCGAATTATTGGAGAGAGCACGGCCTGACGGAGAGACGTTCGGCGCGGTTTATTCGTTCACCGGGACACGATCTCGGCTATTGCCTCGGTGAAAGCGAATTATTGGAGAGAGCACGGCCTGACAAGAGACGTTCGGCGTGGTTTTTATTCGTTCACCGTGACCACGATCTCGGCTATTGCCTCGGTGAAAGCGAATTATTGGAGAGAGCACGGCCTGACAAGAGACGTTCGGCGCGGTTTTATTCGTTCACCATGACCACGATCTCGGCTATTGCGTCGGTGAAAGCGAATTATTGGAGAGAGCACGGCCTGACGAGAGACGTTCGGCGCGGTTTTATTCGCTCACCGTGACCACGATCTCGGCTATTGCCTCGGTGAAAGCGAATTATTGGAGAGAGCACGGCCTGACAAGAGACGTTTCGGCGCGGTTTTTATTCGTTCACCGTGACCACGATCTCGGCTATTGCCTCGGTGAAAGCGAATTATTGGAGAGAGCACGGCCTGACGAGAGACGTTCGGCGCGGTTTTATTCGTTCACCGTGACCACGATCTCGGCTATTGCCTCGGTGAAAGCGAATTATTGGAGAGAGCACGGCCTGACGAAAGACGTTCGGCGCGGTTTTATTCGTTCACCGTGACCACGATCTCGGCAATTGCCTTGGTGAAAGCGAATTATTGGAGAGAGCACGGCCTGACGAGAGACGTTCGGCGCGGTTTTATTCGTTCACCGTGACCACGATCTCGGCTATTGCCTCGGTGAAAGCGAATTATTGGAGAGAGCACGGCCTGACAAGAGACGTTCGGCGCGGTTTTATTCGTTCACCGTGACCACGATCTCGGCTATTGCCTCGGTGAAAGCGAATTATTGGAGAGAGCACGGCCTGACGAGAGACGTTCGGCGCGCTTTTATTCGTTCACCGTGACCACGATCTCGGCTATTGCCTCGGTGAAAGCGAATTATTGGAGAGAGCACGGCCTGACGAGAGACGTTCGGCGCGGTTTTATTCGTTCACCGTGACCACGATCTCGGCTATTGCCTCGGTGAAAGCGAATTATTGGAGAGAGCACGGCCTGACGAGAGACGTTCGGCGCGGTTTTATTCGTTCACCGTGACCACGATCTCGGCTATTGCCTCGGTGAAAGCGAATTATTGGAGAGAGCACGGCCTGACAAGAGACGTTCGGCGCGGTTTTATTCGTTCACCGTGACCACGATCTCGGCTATTGCCTCGGTGAAAGCGAATTATTGGAGAGAGCACGGCCTGACAAGAGACGTTCGGCGCGGTTTTATTCGTTCACCGTGACCACGATCTCGGCTATTGCCTCGGTGAAAGCGAATTATTGGAGAGAGCACGGCCTGACAAGAGACGTTCGGCGCGGTTTTATTCGTTCACCGTGACCACGATCTCGGCTATTGCCTCGGTGAAAGCGAATTATTGGAGAGAGCACGGCCTGACAAGAGACGTTCGGCGCGGTTTTATTCGTTCACCGTGACCACGATCTCGACTATTGCCTCGGTGAAAGCGAATTATTGGAGAGAGCACGGCCTGACAAGAGACGTTCGGCGCGGTTTTATTCGTTCACCGTGACCACGATCTCGGCTATTGCCTCGGTGAAAGCGAATTATTGGAGAGAGCACGGCCTGACGAGAGACGTTCGGCGCGGTTTTATTCGTTCACCGTGACCACGATCTCGGCTATTGCCTCGGTGAAAGCGAATTATTGGAGAGAGCACGGCCTGACAAAAGACGTTCGGCGCGGTTTTATTCGTTCACCGTGACCACGATCTCGGCTATTGCCTCGGTGAAAGCGAATTATTGGAGAGAGCACGGCCTGACGAGAGACGTTCGGCGCGGTTTTATTCGTTCACCGTGACCACGATCTCGGCTATTGCCTCGGTGAAAGCGAATTATTGGAGAGAGCACGGCCTGACTGGAGACGTTCGGCGCGGTTTTATTCGTTCACCGTGACCACGATCTCGGCTATTGCCTCGGTGAAAGCGAATTATTGGAGAGAGCACGGCCTGACGAGAGACGTTCGGCGCGGTTTTATTCGTTCACCGTGACCACGATCTCGGCTATTGCCTCGGTGAAAGCGAATTATTGGAGAGAGCACGGCCTGACGAGAGACGTTCGGCGCGGTTTTATTCGTTCACCGTGACCACAATCTCGGCTATTGCCTCGGTGAAAGCGAATTATTGGAGAGAGCACGGCCTGACGAGAGACGTTCGGCGCGGTTTTATTCGTTCACCGTGACCACGATCTCGGCTATTGCCTCGGTGAAAGCGAATTATTGGAGAGAGCACGGCCTGACGAGAGACGTTCGGCTCGGATTTATTCGTTCACCGTGACCACGATCTCGGCTATTGCCTCGGTGAAAGCGAATTATTGGAGAGAGCACGGCCTGACAAGAGACGTTCGGCGCGGTTTTATTCGTTCACCGTGACCACGATCTCGGCTATTGCCTCGGTGAAAGCGAATTATTGGATAGAGCACGGCCTGACGAGAGACGTTCGGCGCGGTTTTATTCGCTCACCGTGACCACGATCTCGGCTATTGCCTCGGTGAAAGCGAATTATTGGAGAGAGCACGGCCTGACGAGAGACGTTTGGCGCGGTTTTATTCGTTCACCGTGACCACGATCTCGGCTATTGCTTCGGTGAAAGCGAATTATTGGAGAGAGCACGGCCTGACGAGAGACGTTCGGCGCGGTTTTATTCGTTCACCGTGACCACGATCTCGGCTATTGCCTCGGTGAAAGCGAATTATTGGAGAGAGCACGGCCTGACGAGAGACGTTTGGCGCGGTTTTATTCGTTCACCGTGACCACGATCTCGGCTATTGCCTCGGTGAAAGCGAATTATTGGAGAGAGCACGGCCTGACGAGAGACGTTCGGCGCGGTTTTATTCGTTCACCGTGACCAAGGTCTCGGCTATTGCCTCGGTGAAAGCGAATTATTGGAGAGAGCACGGCCTGACGAGAGACGTTCGGCGCGGTTTTATTTGTTCACCGTGACCACGATCTCGGCTATTGCCTCGGTGAAAGCGAATTATTGGAGAGAGCACGGCCTGACGAGAGACGTTCGGCGCGGTTTTATTCGTTCACCGTGACCACGATCTCGGCTATTGCCTCGGTGAAAGCGAATTATTGGAGAGAGCACGGCCTGACGAGAGACGTTCGGCGCGGTTTTATTCGTTCACCGTGACCACGATCTTGGCTATTGCCTCGGTGAAAGCGAATTATTGGAGAGAGCACGGCCTGACGAGAGACGTTTGGCGCGGTTTTATTCGTTCACCGTGACCACGATCTCGGCTATTGCCTCGGTGAAAGCGAATTATTGGAGAGAGCACGGCCTGACGAGAGACGTTCGGCGCGGTTTTATTCGTTCACCGTGACCACGATCTCGGCTATTGCCTCGGTGAAAGCGAATTATTGGAGAGAGCACGGCCTGACGAGAGACGTTCGGCGCGGTTTTATTCGTTCACCGTGACCACGATCTCGGCTATTGCCTCGGTGAAAGCGAATTATTGGAGAGAGCACGGCCTGACGAGAGACGTTCGGCGCGGTTTTATTCGTTCACCGTGACCACGATCTCGGCTATTGCCTCGGTGAAAGCGAATTATTGGAGAGAGCACGGCCTGACGAGAGACGTTCGGCGCGGTTTTATTCATTCACCGTGACCACGATCTCGGCTATTGCCTCGGTGAAAGCGAATTATTGGAGAGAGCACGGCCTGACGAGAGACGTTCGGCGCGGTTTTATTCGTTCACCGTGACCACGATCTCGGCTATTGCCTCGGTGAAAGCGAATTATTGGAGAGAGCACGGCCTGACGAGAGACGTTTGGCGCGGTTTTATTCGTTCACCGTGACCACGATCTGGGCTATTGCCTCGGTGAAAGCGAGTTATTGCAGAGAGCACGGCCTGACGAGAGACGTTTGGAGCGGTTTTATTCGTTCACCGTGACCACGATCTCGGCTATTGCCTCGGTGAAAGCGAATTATTGGAGAGAGCACGGCCTGACGAGAGACGTTCGGCGCGGTTTTATTCGTTCACCGTGACCACGATCTCGGCTATTGCCTCGGTGAAAGCGAATTATTGGAGAGAGCACGGCCTGACGAGAGACGTTCGGCGCGGTTTTATTCGTTCACCGTGACCACGATCTCGGCTATTGCCTCGGTGAAAGCGAATTATTGGAGAGAGCACGGCCTGACGAGAGACGTTCGGCGCGGTTTTATTCGTTCACCGTGACCACGATCTCGGCTATTGCCTCGGTGAAAGCGAATTATTGGAGAGAGCACGGCCTGACGAGAGACGTTCGGCGCGGTTTTATTCGTTCACCGTGACCACGATCTCGGCTATTGCCTCGGTGAAAGCGAATTATTGGAGAGAGCACGGCCTGACAAGAGACGTTCGGCGTGGTTTTATTCGTTCACCTTGACCAAGATCTCGGCTATTGCCTCGGTGAAAGCGAATTATTGGAGAGAGCACGGCCTGACACGAGACGTTCGGCGCGGTTTTATTCGTTCACCGTGACCACGATCTCGGCTATTGCCTCGGTGAAAGCGAATTATTGGAGAGAGCACGGCCTGACGAGAGACGTTCGGCGCGGTTTTATTCGTTCACCGTGACCACGATCTCGGCTATTGCCTCGGTGAAAGCGAATTATTGGAGAGAGCACGGCCTGACGAGAGACGTTCGGCGCGGTTTTATTCGTTCACCGTGACCACGATCTCGGCTATTGCCTTGGTGAAAGCGAATTATTGGAGAGAGCACGGCCTGACGAGAGACGTTCGGCGCGGTTTTATTCGTTCACCGTGACCACGATCTCGGCTATTGCCTCGGTGAAAGCGAATTATTGGAGAGAGCACGGCCTGACAAGAGACGTTCGGGGCGGTTTTATTCGTTCACCGTGACCGCGATCTCGGCTATTGCCTCGGTGAAAGCGAATTATTGGAGAGAGCACGGCCTGACGAGAGACGTTCGGCGCGGTTTTATTCGTTCACCGTGACCACGATCTCGGCTATTGCCTCGGTGAAAGCGAATTATTGGAGAGAGCACGGCCTGACGAGAGACGTTCGGCGCGGTTTTATTCGTTCACCGTGACCACGATCTCGGTTATTGCCTCGGTGAAAGCGAATTATTGGAGAGAGCACGGCCTGACGAGAGACGTTCGGCGCGGTTTTATTCGTTCACCGTGACCACGATCTCGGCTATTGCCTCGGTGAAAGCGAATTATTGGAGAGAGCACGGCCTGACAAGAGACGTTCGGCGCGGTTTTATTCGTTCACCGTGACCACGATCTCGGCTATTGCCTCGGTGAAAGCGAATTATTGGAGAGAGCACGGCCTGACAAGAGACGTTCGGCGCGGTTTTATTCGTTCACCGTGACCACGATCTCGGCTATTGCCTCGGTGAAAGCGAAATATTGGAGAGAGCACGGCCTGACAAGAGACGTTCGGCGCGGTTTTATTCGTTCACCGTGACCACGATCTCGACTATTGCCTCGGTGAAAGCGAATTATTGGAGAGAGCACGGCCTGACAAGAGACGTTCGGCGCGGTTTTATTCGTTCACCGTGACCACGATCTCGGCTATTGCCTCGGTGAAAGCGAACTATTGGAGAGAGCACGGCCTGACGAGAGACGTTCGGCGCGGTTTTATTCGTTCACCGTGACCACGATCTCGGCTATTGCCTCGGTGAAAGCGAATTATTGGAGAGAGCACGGCATGACAAGAGACGTTCGGCGTGGTTTTATTTGTTCACCGTGACCACGATCTCGGCTATTGCCTCGGTGAAAGCGAATTATTGGAGAGAGCACGGCCTGACGAGAGACGTTCGGCGCGGTTTTGTTCGTTCACCGTGACCACGATCTCGGCTATTGCCTCGGTGAAAGCGAATTATTGGAGAGAGCACGGCCTGACGAGAGACGTTCGGCGCGGTTTTATTCGTTCACCGTGACCACGATCTCGGCTATTGCCTCGGTGAAAGCGAATTATTGGAGAGAGCACGGCCTGACGAGAGACGTTCGGCGCGGTTTTATTCGTTCACCGTGACCACGATCTCGGCTATTGCCTCGGTGAAAGCGAATTATTGGAGAGAGCACGGCCTGACGAGAGACGTTCGGCGCGGTTTTATTCGTTCACCGTGACCACAATCTCGGCTATTGCCTCGGTGAAAGCGAATTATTGGAGAGAGCACGGCCTGACGAGAGACGTTCGGCGCGGTTTTATTCGTTCACCGTGACCACGATCTCGGCTATTGCCTCGGTGAAAGCGAATTATTGGATAGAGCACGGCCTGACGAGAGACGTTCGGCTCGGATTTATTCGTTCACCGTGACCACAATCTCGGCTATTGCCTCGGTGAAAGCGAATTATTGGAGAGAGCACGGCCTGACAAGAGACGTTCGGCGCGGTTTTATTCGTTCACCGTGACCACGATCTCGGCTATTGCCTCGGTGAAAGCGAATTATTGGAGAGAGCACGGCCTGACGAGAGACGTTCGGCGCGGTTTTATTCGCTCACCGTGACCACGATCTCGGCTATTGCCTCGGTGAAAGCGAATTATTGGAGAGAGCACGGCCTGACGAGAGACGTTTGGCGCGGTTTTATTCGTTCACCGTGACCACGATCTCGGCTATTGCCTCGGTTAAAGCGAATTATTGGAGAGAGCACGGCCTGACGAGAGACGTTCGGCGCGGTTTTATTCGTTCACCGTGACCACGATCTCGGCTATTGCCTCGGTGAAAGCGAATTATTGGAGAGAGCACGGCCTGACGAGAGACGTTTGGCGCGGTTTTATTCGTTCACCGTGACCACGATCTCGGCTATTGCCTCGGTGAAAGCGAATTATTGGAGAGAGCACGGCCTGACGAGAGACGTTCGGCGCGGTTTTATTCGTTCACCGTGACCACGATCTCGGCTATTGCCTCGGTGAAAGCGAAATAATGGAGAGAGCACGGCCTGACGAGAGACGTTCGGCGCGGTTTTATTCGTTCACCGTGACCACGATCTCGGCTATTGCCTCGGTGAAAGCGAATTATTGGAGAGAGCACGGCCTGACGAGAGACGTTCGGCGCGGTTTTATTCGTTCACCGTGACCACGATCTCGGCTATTGCCTCGGTGAAAGCGAATTATTGGAGAGAGCACGTCCTGACGAGAGACGTTTGACGCGGTTTTATTCGTTCACCGTGACCACGATCTCGGCTATTGCTTCGGTGAAAGCGAATTATTGGAGAGAGCACGGCCTGACGAGAGACGTTCGGCGCGGTTTTATTCGTTCACCGTGACCACGATCTCGGCTATTGCCTCGGTGAAAGCGAATTATTGGAGAGAGCACGGCCTGACGAGAGACGTTTGGCGCGGTTTTATTCGTTCACCGTGACCACGATCTCGGCTATTGCCTCGGTGAAAGCGAGTTATTGGAGAGAGCACGGCCTGACGAGAGACGTTTGGCGCGGTTTTATTCGTTCACCGTGACCACGATCTCGGCTATTGCCTCGGTGAAAGCGAATTATTGGAGAGAGCACGGCCTGACGAGACACGTTTGGCGCGGTTTTATTCGTTCACCGTGACCACGATCTCGGCTATTGCCTCGGTGAAAGCGAATTATTGGAGAGAGCACGTCCTGACGAGAGACGTTCGGCGCGGTTTTATTCGTTCACCGTGACCACGATCTCGGCTATTGCCTCGGTGAAAGCGAATTATTGGAGAGAGCACGGCCTGACGAGAGACGTTCGGCGCGGTTTTATTCGTTCACCGTGACCACGATCTTGACTATTGCCTCGGTGAAAGCGAATTATTGGAGAGAGCACGGCCTGACAAGAGACGTTTGGCGCGGTTTTATTCGTTCACCGTGACCACGATCTCGGCTATTGCCTCGGTGAAAGCGAATTATTGGAGAAAGCACGGCCTGACGAGAGACGTTCGGCGCGGTTTTATTCGTTCACCGTGACCACGATCTCGGCTATTGCCTCGGTGAAAGCGAATTATTGGAGAGAGCACGGCCTGACGAGAGACGTTCGGCGCGGTTTTATTCGTTCACCGTGACCACGATCTCGGCTATTGCCTCGGTGAAAGCGAATTATTGGAGAGAGCACGGCCTGACGAGAGACGTTCGGCGCGGTTTTATTCGTTCACCGTGACCACGATCTCGGCTATTGCCTCGGTGAAAGCGAATTATTGGAGAGAGCACGTCCTGACGAGAGACGTTTGGCGCGGTTTTATTCGTTCACCGTGACCACGATCTCGGCTATTGCTTCGGTGAAAGCGAATTATTGGAGAGAGCACGGCCTGACGAGAGACGTTCGGCGCGGTTTTATTCGTTCACCGTGACCACGATCTCGGCTATTGCCTCGGTGAAAGCGAATTATTGGAGAGAGCACGGCCTGACGAGAGACGTTCGGCGCGGTTTTATTCGTTCACCGTGACCACGATCTCGGCTATTGCCTCGGTGAAAGCGAATTATTGGAGAGAGCACGTCCTGACGAGAGACGTTTGGCGCGGTTTTATTCGTTCACCGTGACCACGATCTCGGCTATTGCTTCGGTGAAAGCGAATTATTGGAGAGAGCACGGCCTGACGAGAGACGTTTGGCGCGGTTTTATTCGTTCACCGTGACCACGATCTCGGCTATTGCCTCGGTGAAAGCGAGTTATTGGAGAGAGCACGGCCTGACGAGAGACGTTTGGCGCGGTTTTATTCGTTCACCGTGACCACGATCTCGGCTATTGCCTCGGTGAAAGCGAATTATTGGAGAGAGCACGGCCTGACGAGACACGTTTGGCGCGGTTTTATTCGTTCACCGTGACCACGATCTCGGCTATTGCCTCGGTGAAAGCGAATTATTGGAGAGAGCACGGCCTGACGAGAGACGTTTGGCGCGGTTTTATTCGTTCACCGTGACCACGATCTCGGCTATTGCCTCGGTGAAAGCGAATTATTGGAGAGAGCACGGCCTGACGAGAGACGTTTGGCGCGGTTTTATTCGTTCACCGTGACCACGATCTCGGCTATTGCCTCGGTGAAAGCGAATTATTGGAGAGAGCACGGCCTGACGAGAGACGTTCGGCGCGGTTTTATTCGTCCACCGTGACCACGATCTCGGCTATTGCCTCGGTGAAAGCGAATTATTGGAGAGACCACGGCCTGACGAGAGACGTTTGGCGCGGTTTTATTCGTTCACCGTGACCACGATCTCGGCTATTGCCTCGGTGAAAGCGAATTATTGGAAAGAGCACGGCCTGACGAGAAACGTTTGGCGCGGTTTTATTCGTTCACCGTTACCACGATCTCGGCTATTGCCTCGGTGAAAGCGAATTATTGGAGAGAGCACGGCCTGACGAGAGACGTTCGGCGCGGTTTTATTCGTTCACCGTGACCACGATCTCGGCTATTGCCTCGGTGAGAGCGAATTATTGGAGAGAGCACGGCCTGACGAGAGACGTTTGGCGCGGTTTTATTCGTTCACCGTGACCACGATCTCGGCTATTGCCTCGGTGAAAGCGAATTATTGGAGAGAGCACGGCCTGACGAGAGACGTTTGGCGCGGTTTTATTCGTTCACCGTGACCACGATCTCGGCTATTGCCTCGGTGAAAGCGAATTATTGGAGAGAGCACGGCCTGACGAGAGACGTTCGGCGCGGTTTTATTCGTTCACCGTGACCACGATCACGGCTATTGCCTCGGTGAAAGCGAATTATTCGAGAGAGCACGGCCTGACGAGAGACGTTTGGCGCGGTTTTATTCGTTCACCGTGACCACGATCTCGGCTATTGCCTCGGTGAAAGCGAATTATTGGAGAGAGCACGGCCTGACGAGAGACGTTCGGCGCGGTTTTATTCGTTCACCGTGACCACGATCTCGGCTATTGCCTCGGTGAAAGCGAATTATTGGAAAGAGCACGACCTGACGAGAGACGTTTGGCGCGGTTTTATTCGTTCACCGTGACCACGATCTCGGCTATTGCCTCGGTGAAAGCGAATTATTGGAGAGAGCACGGCCTGACGATAGACGTTTGGCGCGGTTTTATTCGTTCACCGTGACCACGATCTCGGCTATTGCCTCGGTGAAAGCGAATTATTGGAGAGAGCACGGCCTGACGAGAGACGTTTGGCGCGGTTTTATTCGTTCACCGTGACCACGATCTCGGCTATTGCCTCGGTGAAAGCGAATTATTGGAGAGAGCACGGCCTGACGAGAGACGTTTGGCGCGGTTTTATTCGTTCACCGTGACCACGATCTCGGCTATTGCATCGGTGAAAGCGAATTATTGGAGAGAGCACGGCCTGACGAGAGACGTTTGGCGCGGTTTTATTCGTTCACCGTGACCACGATCTCGGCTATTGACTCGGTGAAAGCGAATTATTGGAGAGAGCACGGCCTGACGAGAGACGTTTGGCGCGGTTTTATTCGTTCACCGTGACCACGATCTCGGCTATTGCCTCGGTGAAAGCGAATTATTGGAGAGAGCACGGCCTGACGAGAGACGTTTGGCGCGGTTTTATTCGTTCACCGTGACCACGATCTCGGCTATTGCCTCGGTGAAAGCGAATTATTGGAGAGAGCACGGCCTGACGAGAGACGTTCGGCGCGGTTTTATTCGTTCACCGTGACCACGATCTCGGCTATTGCCTCGGTGAAAGCGAAATAATGGAGAGAGCACGGCCTGACGAGAGACGTTCGGCGCGGTTTTATTCGTTCACCGTGACCACGATCTCGGCTATTGCCTCGGTGAAAGCGAATTATTGGAGAGAGCACGTCCTGACGAGAGACGTTCGGCGCGGTTTTATTCGTTCACCGTGACCACGATCTCGGCTATTGCCTCGGTGAAAGCGAATTATTGGAGAGAGCACGGCCTGACGAGAGACGTTCGGCGCGGTTTTATTCGTTCACCGTGACCACGATCTTGACTATTTCCTCGGCGGTGAAAGCGAATTATTGGAGAGAGCACGGCCTGACGAGAGACGTTCGGCGCGGTTTTATTCGTTCACCGTGACCACGATCTCGGCTATTGCCTCGGTGAAAGCGAATTATTGGAGAGAGCACGGCCTGACGAGAGACGTTTGGCGCGGTTTTATTCGTTCACCGTGACCACGATCTCGGTTATTGCCTCGGTGAAAGCGAATTATTGGAGAGAGCACGGCCTGACGAGAGACGTTTGGCGCGGTTTTATTCGTTCACCGTGACCACGATCTCGGCTATTGCCTCGGTGAAAGCGAATTATTGGAGAGAGCACGGCCTGACGAGAGACGTTTGGCGCGGTTTTATTCGTTCACCGTGACCACGACCCCGGCTATTGCCTCGGTGAAAGCGAATTATTCGAGAGAGCACGGCCTGACGAGAGACGTTTGGCGCGGTTTTATTCGTTCACCGTGACCACGATCTCGGCTATTGCCTCGGTGAAAGCGAATTATTGGAGAGAGCACGGCCTGACGAGAGACGTTTGGCGCGGTTTTATTCGTTCACCGTGACCACGATCTCGGCTATTGCCTCGGTGAAAGCGAATTATTGGAGAGAGCACGGCCTGACGAGAGACGTTCGGCGCGGTTTTATTCGTTCACCGTGACCACGATCTCGGCTATTGCCTCGGTGAAAGCGAATTATTGGAGAGAGCACGGCCTGACGAGAGACGTTTGGCGCGGTTTTATTCGTTCACCGTGACCACGATCTCGGCTATTGCCTCGGTTAAAGCGAATTATTGGAGAGAGCACGGCCTGACGAGAGACGTTCGGCGCGGTTTTATTCGTTCACCGTGACCACGATCTCGGCTATTGCCTCGGTGAAAGCGAATTATTGGAGAGAGCACGGCCTGACGAGAGACGTTTGGCGCGGTTTTATTCGTTCACCGTGACCACGATCTCGGCTATTGCCTCGGTGAAAGAGAATTATTGGATAGAGCACGGCCTGACGAGAGACGTTTGGCGCGGTTTTATTCGTTCACCGTGACCACGATCTCGGCTATTGCCTCGGTGAAAGCGAATTATTGGAGAGAGCACGGCCTGACGAGAGACGTTCGGCGCGGTTTTATTCGTTCACCGTGACCACGATCTCGGCTATTGCCTCGGTGAAAGCGAATTATTGGAGAGAGCACGGCCTGACGAGAGACGTTTGGCGCGGTTTTATTCGTTCACCGTGACCACGATCTCGGCTATTGCCTCGGTGAAAGCGAATTATTGGAGAGAGCACGGCCTGACGAGAGACGTTTGGCGCTGTTTTATTCGTTCACCGTGACCACGATCTCGGCTATTGCCTCGGTGAAAGCGAATTATTGGAGAGAGCACGGCCTGACGAGAGACGTTTGGCGCGGTTTTATTCGTTCACCGTGACCACGATCTCGGCTATTGCCTCGGTGAAAGCGAATTATTGGAGAGAGCACGGCCTGACGAGAGACGTTTGGCGCGGTTTTATTCGTTCACCGTGACCACGATCTCGGCTATTGCCTCGGTGAAAGCGAATTATTGGAGAGAGCACGGCCTGATGAGAGACGTTCGGCGCGGTTTTATTCGTTCACCGTGACCACGATCTCGGCTATAGCCTCGGTGAAAGCGAATTATTGGAGAGAGCACGGCCTGACGAGAGACGTTCGGCGCGGTTTTATTCGTTCACCGTGACCACGATCTCGGCTATTGCCTCGGTGAAAGCGAATTATTGGAGAGAGCACGGCCTGACGAGAGACGTTCGGCGCGGTTTTATTCGTTCACCGTGACCACGATCTCGGCTATTGCCTCGGTGAAAGCGAATTATTGGAGAGAGCACGGCCTGACGAGAGACGTTCGGCGCGGTTTTATTCGTTCACCGTGACCACGATCTCGGCTATTGCCTCGTTGAAAGCGAATTATTGGAGAGAGCACGGCCTGACGAGGGACGTTTGGGGCGGTTTTATTCGTTCACCGTGACCACGATCTCGGCTATTGCCTCGGTGAAAGCGAATTATTGGAGAGAGCACGGCCTGACGAGAGACGTTTGGCGCGGTTTTATTCGTTCACCGTGACCACGATCTCGGCTATTGCCTCGGTGAAAGCGAATTATTGGAGAGAGCACGGCCTGACGAGAGACGTTTGGCGCGGTTTTATTCGTTCACCGTGACCACGATCTCGGCTATTGCCTCGGTGAAAGCGAATTATTGGAGAGAGCACGGCCTGACGAGAGACGTTTGGCGCGGTTTTATTCGTTCACCGTGACCACGATCTCGGCTATTGCCTCGGTGAAAGCGAATTATTGGAGAGAGCACGGCCTGACGAGAGACGTTTGGCGCGGTTTTATTCGTTCACCGTGACCACGATATCGGCTATTGCCTCGGTGAAAGCGAATTATTGGAGAGAGCACGGCCTGACGAGAGACGTTTGGCGCGGTTTTATTCGTTCACCGTGACCACGATCTCGGCTATTGCCTCGGTGAAAGCGAATTATTGGAGAGAGCACGGCCTGACGAGAGACGTTTGGCGCGGTTTTATTCGTTCACCGTGACCACGATCTCGTCTATTGCCTCGGTGAAAGCGAATTATTGGAGAGAGCACGGCCTGACGAGAGACGTTCGGCGCGGTTTTATTCGTTCACCGTGACCACGATCTCGGCTATTGCCTCGGTGAAAGCGAATTATTGGAGAGAGCACGGCCTGACGAGAGACGTTTGGCGCGGTTTTATTCGTTCACCGTGACCACGATCTCGGCTATTGCCTCGGTGAAAGCGAATTATTGGAGAGAGCACGGCCTGACGAGAGACGTTTGGCGCGGTTTTATTCGTTCACCGTGACCACGATCTCGGCTATTGCCTGGATGAAAGCGAATTATTGGAGAGAGCACGGCCTGACGAGAGACGTTTGGCGCGGTTTTATTCGTTCACCGTGACCACGATCTCGGCTATTGCCTCGGTGAAAGCGAATTATTGGAGAGAGCACGGCCTGACGAGAGACGTTCGGCGCGGTTTTATTCGTTCACCGTGACCACGATCTCGGCTATTGCCTCGGTGAAAGCGAATTATTGGAGAGAGCACGGCCTGACGAGAGACGTTTGGCGCGGTTTTATTCGTTCACCGTGACCACGATCTCGGCTATTGCCTCGGTGAAAGCGAATTATTGGAGAGAGCACGGCCTGACGAGAGACGTTTGGCGCGGTTTTATTCGTTCACCGTGACCACGATCTCGGCTATTGCCTCGGTGAAAGCGAATTATTGGAGAGAGCACGGCCTGACGAGAGACGTTTGGCGCGGTTTTATTCGTTCACCGTGACCACGATCTCGGCTATTGCCTCGGTGAAAGCGAATTATTGGAGAGAGCACGGCCTGACGAGAGACGTTCGGCGCGGTTTTTATTCGTTCACCGTGACCACGATCTCGGCTATTGCCTCGGTGAAAGCGAATTATTGGAGAGAGCACGGCCTGACGAGAGACGTTCGGCGCGGTTTTATTCGTTCATCGTGACCACGATCTCGGCTATTGCCTCGGTGAAAGCGAATTATTGGAGAGAGCACGGCCTGACGAGAGACGTTTGGCGCGGTTTTATTCGTTCACCGTGACCACGATCTCGGCTATTGCCTCGGTGAAAGCGAATTATTGGAGAGAGCACGGCCTGACGAGAGACGTTTGGCGCGGTTTTATTCGTTCACCGTGACCACGATCTCGGCTATTGCCTCGGTGAAAGCGAATTATTGGAGAGAGCACGGCCTGACGAGAGACGTTTGGCGCGGTTTTATTCGTTCACCGTGACCACGATCTCGGCTATTGCCTCGGTGAAAGCGAATTATTGGAGAGAGCACGGCCTGACGAGAGACGTTTGGCGCGGTTTTATTCGTTCACCGTGACCACGATCTCGGCTATTACCTCGGTGAAAGCGAATTATTGGAGAGAGCACGGCCTGACGAGAGACGTTCGGCGCGGTTTTATTCGTTCACCGTGACCACGATCTCGGCTATTGCCTCGGTGAAAGCGAATTATTGGAGAGAGCACGGCCTGACGAGAGACGTTTGGTGCGGTTTTATTCGTTCACCGTGACCACGATCTCGGCTATTGCCTCGGTGAAAGCGAATTATTGGAGAGAGCACGGCCTGACGAGAGACGTTTGGCGTGGTTTTATTCGTTCACCGTGACCACGATCTCGGCTATTGCCTCGGTGAAAGCGAATTATTGGAGAGAGCACGGCCTGACGAGAGACGTTCGGCGCGGTTTTATTCGTTCACCGTGACCACGATCTCGGCTATTGCCTCGGTGAAAGCGAATTATTGGAGAGAGCACGGCCTGACGAGAGACGTTCGGCGCGGTTTTATTCGTTCATCGTGACCACGATCTCGGCTATTGCCTCGGCGAAAGCGAATTATTGGAGAGAGCACGGCCTGACGAGAGACGTTTGGCGCGGTTTTATTCGTTCACCGTGACCACGATCTCGGCTATTGCCTCGGTGAAAGCGAATTATTGGAGAGAGCACGGCCTGACGAGAGACGTTTGGCGCGGTTTTATTCGTTCACCGTGACCACGATCTCGGCTATTGCCTCGGTGAAAGCGAATTATTGGAGAGAGCACGGCCTGACGAGAGACGTTCGGCGCGGTTTTATTCGTTCACCGTGACCACGATCTCGGCTATTGCCTCGGTGAAAGCGAATTATTGGAGAGAGCACGGCCTGACGAGAGACGTTTGGCGCGGTTTTATTCGTTCACCGTGACCACGATCTCGGTTATTGCCTCGGTGAAAGCGAATTATTGGAGAGAGCACGGCCTGACGAGAGACGTTTGGCGCGGTTTTATTCGTTCACCGTGACCACGATCTCGGCTATTGCCTCGGTGGAAAGCGAATTATTGGAGAGAGCACGGCCTGACGAGAGACGTTCGGCGCCGTTTTATTCGTTCACCCGTCACCACGATCTCGGCTATTGCCTCGGTGAAAGCGAATTATTGGAGAGAGCACGGCCTGACGAGAGACGTTTGGCGCCGTTTTATTCGTTCACCGTGACCACGATCTCGGCTATTGCCTCGGTGAAAGCGAATTATTGGAGAGAGCACGGCCTGACGAGAGACGTTTGGCGCCGTTTTATTCGTTCACCGTGACCACGATCTCGGCTATTGCCTCGGTGAAAGCGAATTATTGGAGAGAGCACGGCCTGACGAGAGACGTTCGGCGCCGTTTTATTCGTTCACCGTGACCACGATCTCGGCTATTGCCTCGGTGAAAGCGAATTATTGGAGAGAGCACGGCCTGACGAGAGACGTTCGGGCGCGGTTTTATTCGTTCACCGTGATCACGATCTCGGCTATTGCCTCGGTGGAAAGCGAATTATTGGAGAGAGCACGGCCTGACGAGAGACGTTTGGCGCCGTTTTATTCGTTCACCGTGACCACGATCTCGGCTATTGCCTCGGTGAAAGCGAATTATTGGAGAGAGCACGGCCTGACGAGAGACGTTTGGCGCCGTTTTATTCGTTCACCGTGACCACGATCTCGGCTATTGCCTCGGTGAAAGCGAATTATTGGAGAGAGCACGGCCTGACGAGAGACGTTCGGCGCCGTTTTATTCGTTCACCGTGACCACGATCTCGGCTATTGCCTCGGTGAAAGCGAATTATTGGAGAGAGCACGGCCTGACGAGAGACGTTCGGCGCGGTTTTATTCGTTCACCGTGATCACGATCTCGGCTATTGCCTCGGTGAAAGCGAATTATTGGAGAGAGCACGCCCTGACGAGAGACGTTCGGCGCCGTTTTATTCGTTCACCGTGACCACGATCTCGGCTATTGCCTCGGTGAAAGCGAATTATTGGAGAGAGCACGGCCTGACGAGAGACGTTCGGCGCGGTTTTATTTGTTCACCGTGACCACGATCTCGGCTATTGCCTCGGTGAAAGCGAATTATTGGAGAGAGCACGGCCTGACGAGAGACGTTCGGCACCGTTTTTATTCGTTCACCGTGACCACGATCTCAGCTATAGCCTCGGTGAAAGCGAATTATTGGAGAGAGCACGGCCTGACGAGAGACGTTCGGCGCGGTTTTATTCGTTCACCGTGACCACGATCTCGGCTATTGCCTCGGTGAAAGCGAATTATTGGAGAGAGCACGGCCTCACGAGAGACGTTCGGCGCCGTTTTATTCGTTCACCGTGACCACGATCTCGGCTATTGCCTCGCTGAAAGCGAATTATTGGAGAGAGCACGGCCTGACGAGAGACGTTTGGCGCCGTTTTATTCGTTCACCGTGACCACGATCTCGGCTATTGCCTCGGTGAAAGCGAATTATTGGAGAGAGCACGGCCTGACGAGAGACGTTCGGCGGCGTTTTATTCGTTCACCGTGACCACGATCTCGGCTATTGCCTCGGTGAAAGCGAATTATTGGAGAGAGCACGGCCTGACGAGAGACGTTTGGCGCCGTTTTATTCGTTCACCGTGACCACGATCTAGGCTATTGCCTCGGTGAAAGCGAATTATTGGAGAGAGCACGTCCTGACGAGAGACGTTTGGCGCCGTTTTATTCGTTCACCGTGACCACGATCTCGGCTATTGCCTCGGTGAAAGCGAATTATTGGAGAGAGCACGGCCTGACGAGAGACGTTCGGCGCGGTTTTATTCGTTCACCGTGACCACGATCTCGGCTATTGCCTCGGTGAAAGCGAATTATTGGAGAGAGCACGGCCTGACGAGAGACGTTTGGCGCCGTTTTATTCGTTCACTGTGACCACGATCTCGGCTATTGCCTCGGTGAAAGCGAATTATTGGAGAGAGCACGGCCTGACGAGAGACGTTTGGCGCCGTTTTATTCGTTCACCGTGACCACGATCTCGGCTATTGCCTCGGTGAAAGCGAATTATTGGAGAGAGCAGGGCCTGACGAGAGACGTTTGGCGCCGTTTTATTCGTTCACCGTGACCACAATCTCGGCTATTGCCTCGGTGAAAGCGAACTATTGGAGAGAGCACGGCCTGACGAGAGACGTTCGGCACCGTTTTATTCGTTCACCGTGACCACGATCTCGGCTATTGCCTCGGTGAAAGCGAATTATTGGAGAGAGCACGGCCTGACGAGAGACGTTCGGCGCCGTTTTATTCGTTCACCGTGACCACGATCTCGGCTATTGCCTCGGTGAAAGCGAATTATTGGAGAGAGCACGGCCTGACGAGAGACGTTCGGCGCCGTTTTATTCGTTCACCGTGACCACGATCTCGGCTATTGCCTCGGTGAAAGCGAATTATTGGAGAGAGCACGGCCTGACGAGAGACGTTCGGCGCCGTTTTACTCGTTCACCATGACCACGATCTCGGCTATTGCCTCGGTGAAAGCGAATTATTGGAGAGAGCACGGCCTGACGAGAGACGTTCGGCGCCGTTTTATTCGTTCACCGTGACCACGATCTCGGCTATTGCCTCGGTGAAAGCGAATTATTGGAGAGAGCACGGCCTGACGAGAGACGTTCGGCGCCGTTTTATTCGTTCACCGTGACCACGATCTCGGCTATTGCCTCGGTGAAAGCGAATTATTGGAGAGAGCACGGCCTGACGAGAGACGTTCGGCGCCGTTTTATTCGTTCACCGTGACCACGATCTCGGCTATTGCCTCGGTGAAAGCGAATTATTGGAGAGAGCACGGCCTGACGAGAGACGTTCTCCGCCGTTTTATTCGTTCACCGTGACCACGATCTCGGCTATTGCCTCGGTGAAAGCGAATTATTGGAGAGAGCACGGCCTGACGAGAGACGTTTGGCGCCGTTTTATTCGTTCACCGTGACCACGATCTCGGCTATTGCCTCGGTGAAAGCGAATTATTGGAGAGAGCACGGCCTGACGAGAGACGTTCGTCGCGGTTTTATTCGTTCACTGTGACCACGATCTCGGCTATTGCCTCGGTGAAAGCGAATTATTGGAGAGAGCACGGCCTGACGAGAGACGTTTGGCGCCGTTTTATTCGTTCACCGTGACCACGATCTCGGCTATTGCCTCGGTGAAAGCGAATTATTGGAGAGAGCACGGCCTGACGAGAGACGTTTGGCGCCGTTTTATTCGTTCACCGTGACCACGATCTCGGCAATTGCCTCGGTGAAAGCGAATTATTGGAGAGAGCACGGCCTGACGAGAGACGTTCGGCGCGGTTTTATTCGTTCACCGTGACCACGATCTCGGCTATTGCCTCGGTGAAAGCGAATTATTGGAGAGAGCACGGCCTGACGAGAGACGTTCGGCGCCGTTTTATTCGTTCACCGTGACCACGATCTCGGCTATTGCCTCGGTGAAAGCGAATTATTGGAGAGAGCACGGCCTGACGAGAGACGTTCGGCGCGGTTTTATTCGTTCACCGTGACCACGATCTCGGCTATTGCCTCGGTGAAAGCGAATTATTGGAGAGAGCACGCCCTGACGAGAGACGTTCGGCGCCGTTTTATTCGTTCACCGTGACCACGATCTCGGCTATTGCCTCGGTGAAAGCGAATTATTGGAGAGAGCACGGCCTGACGAGAGACGTTCGGCGCGGTTTTATTTGTTCACCGTGACCACGATCTCGGCTATTGCCTCGGTGAAAGCGAATTCTTGGAGAGAGCACGGCCTGACGAGAGACGTTCGGCGCCGTTTTATTCGTTCACCGTGACCACGATCTCGGCTATTGCCTCGGTGAAAGCGAATTATTGGAGAGAGCGCGGCCTGACGAGAGACGTTCGGCGCGGTTTTATTCGTTCACCGTGACCACGATCTCGGCGATTGGCTCGGTGAAAGCGAATTATTGGAGAGAGCACGGCCTGACGAGAGACGTTCGGCGCCGTTTTATTCGTTCACCGTGACCACGATCTCGGTTATTGCCTCGGTGAAAGCGAATTATTGGAGAGAGCACGGCCTGACGAGAGACGTTCGGCGCCGTTTTATTCGTTCACCGTGACCACGGTCTCGGCTATTGCCTCGGTGAAAGCGAATTATTGGAGAGAGCACGGCCTGACGAGAGACGTTTGGCGCCGTTTTATTCGTTCACCGTGACCACGATCTCGGCTATTGCCTCGGTGAAAGCGAATTATTGGAGCGAGCACGGCCTGACGAGAGACGTTCGGCGCGGTTTTATTCGTTCACCGTGACCACGATCTCGGCTATTGCCTCGGTGAAAGCGAATTATTGGAGAGAGCACGGCCTGACGAGAGACGTTTGGCGCGGTTTTATTCGTTCACCATGACCACGATCTCGGCTATTGCCTCGGTGAAAGCGAATTATTGGAGCGAGCACGGCCTGACGAGAGACGTTCGGCGCGGTTTTATTCGTTCACCGTGACCACGATCTCGGCTATTGCCTCGGTGAAAGCGAATTATTGGAGCGAGCACGGCCTGACGAGAGACGTTCGGCGCCGTTTTATTCGTTCACCGTGACCACGATCTCGGCTATTGCCTCGGTGAAAGCGAATTATTGGAGAGAGCACGGCCTGACGAGAGACGTTTGGCGCCGTTTTATTCGTTCACCGTGACCACGATCTCGGCTATTGCCTCGGTGAAAGCGAATTATGGGAGAGAGCACGGCCTGACGAGAGACGTTTGGCGCCGTTTTATTCGTTCACCGTGACCACGATCTCGGCTATTGCCTCGGTGAAAGCGAATTATTGGAGAGAGCACGGCCTGACGAGAGACGTTTGGCGCCGTTTTATTCGTTCACCGTGACCACGATCTCGGCAATTGCCTCGGTGAAAGCGAATTATTGGAGAGAGCACGGCCTGACGAGAGACGTTCGGCGCGGTTTTATTCGTTCACCGTGACCACGATCTCGGCTATTGCCTCGGTGAAAGCGAATTATTGGAGAGAGCACGGCCTGACGAGAGACGTTCGGCGCCGTTTTATTCGTTCACCGTGACCACGATCTCGGCTATTGCCTCGGTGAAAGCGAATTATTGGAGAGAGCACGGCCTGACGAGAGACGTTCGGCGCGGTTTTATTCGTTCACCGTGACCACGATCTCGGCTATTGCCTCGGTGAAAGCGAATTATTGGAGAGAGCACGCCCTGACGAGAGACGTTCGGCGCCGTTTTATTCGTTCACCGTGACCACGATCTCGGCTATTGCCTCGGTGAAAGCGAATTATTGGAGAGAGCACGGCCTGACGAGAGACGTTCGGCGCGGTTTTATTTGTTCACCGTGACCACGATCTCGGCTATTGCCTCGGTGAAAGCGAATTCTTGGAGAGAGCACGGCCTGACGAGAGACGTTCGGCGCCGTTTTATTCGTTCACCGTGACCACGATCTCGGCTATTGCCTCGGTGAAAGCGAATTATTGGAGAGAGCACGGCCTGACGAGAGACGTTCGGCGCGGTTTTATTCGTTCACCGTGACCACGATCTCGGCGATTGGCTCGGTGAAAGCGAATTATTGGAGAGAGCACGGCCTGACGAGAGACGTTCGGCGCCGTTTTATTCGTTCACCGTGACCACGATCTCGGTTATTGCCTCGGTGAAAGCGAATTATTGGAGAGAGCACGGCCTGACGAGAGACGTTCGGCGCCGTTTTATTCGTTCACCGTGACCACGGTCTCGGCTATTGCCTCGGTGAAAGCGAATTATTGGAGAGAGCACGGCCTGACGAGAGACGTTTGGCGCCGTTTTATTCGTTCACAGTGACCACGATCTCGGCTATTGCCTCGGTGAAAGCGAATTATTGGAGCGAGCACGGCCTGACGAGAGACGTTCGGCGCGGTTTTATTCGTTCACCGTGACCACCATCTCGGCTATTGCCTCGGTGAAAGCGAATTATTGGAGAGAGCACGGCCTGACGAGAGACGTTTGGCGCGGTTTTATTCGTTCACCATGACCACGATCTCGGCTATTGCCTCGGTGAAAGCGAATTATTGGAGCGAGCACGGCCTGACGAGAGACGTTCGGCGCGGTTTTATTCGTTCACCGTGACCACGATCTCGGCTATTGCCTCGGTGAAAGCGAATTATTGGAGCGAGCACGGCCTGACGAGAGACGTTCGGCGCCGTTTTATTCGTTCACCGTGACCACGATCTCGGCTATTGCCTCGGTGAAAGCGAATTATTGGAGAGAGCACGGCCTGACGAGAGACGTTTGGCGCCGTTTTATTCGTTCACCGTGACCACGATCTCGGCTATTGCCTCGGTGAAAGCGAATTATGGGAGAGAGCACGGCCTGACGAGAGACGTTGGGCGCCGTTTTATTCGTTCACCGTGACCACGATCTCGGCTATTGCCTCGGTGAAAGCGAATTATTGGAGAGAGCACGGCCTGACGAGAGACGTTCGGCGCCGTTTTATTCGTTCACCGTGACCACGATCTCGGCTATTGCCTCGGTGAAAGCGAATTATTGGAGAGAGCACGGCCTGACGAGAGACGTTTGGCGCCGTTTTATTCGTTCACCGTGACCACGATCTCGGCTATTGCCTCGGTGAAAGCGAATTATTGGAGAGAGCACGGCCTGACGAGAGACGTTCGGCGCCGTTTTATTCGTTCACCGTGACCACGATCTCGGCTATTGCCTCGCTGAAAGCGAATTATTGGAGAGAGCACGGCCTGACGAGAGACGTTTGGCGCCGTTTTATTCGTTCACCGTGACCACGATCTCGGCTATTGCCTCGGTGAAAGCGAATTATTGGAGAGAGCACGGCCTGACGAGAGACGTTCGGCGGCGTTTTATTCGTTCACCGTGACCACGATCTCGGCTATTGCCTCGGTGAAAGCGAATTATTGGAGAGAGCACGGCCTGACGAGAGACGTTTGGCGCCGTTTTATTCGTTCACCGTGACCACGATCTCGGCTATTGCCTCGGTGAAAGCGAATTATTGGAGAGAGCACGGCCTGACGAGAGACGTTCGGCGACGTTTTATTCGTTCACCGTGACCACGATCTCGGCTATTGCCTCGGTGAAAGCGAATTATTGGAGAGAGCACGGCCTGACGAGAGACGTTCGGCGCGGTTTTATTCGTTCACCGTGACCACGATCTCGGCTATTGCCTCGGTGAAAGCGAATTATTGGAGAGAGCACGGCCTGACGAGAGACGTTTGGCGCCGTTTTATTCGTTCACCGTGACCACGATCTCGGCTATTGCCTCGGTGAAAGCGAATTATTGGAGAGAGCACGTCCTGACGAGAGACGTTTGGCGCCGTTTTATTCGTTCACCGTGACCACGATCTCGGCTATTGCCTCGGTGAAAGCGAATTATTGGAGAGAGCACGGCCTGACGAGAGACGTTCGGCGCGGTTTTATTCGTTCATCGTGACCACGATCTCGGCTATTGCCTCGGTGAAAGCGAATTATTGGAGAGAGCACGGCCTGACGAGAGACGTTTGGCGCCGTTTTATTCGTTCACCGTGACCACGATCTCGGCTATTGCCTCGGTGAAAGCGAATTATTGGAGAGAGCACGGCCTGACGAGAGACGTTTGGCGCCGTTTTATTCGTTCACCGTGACCACGATCTCGGCTATTGCCTCGGTGAAAGCGAATTATTGGAGAGAGCACGGCCTGACGAGAGACGTTTGGCGCCGTTTTATTCGTTCACCGTGACCACAATCTCGGCTATTGCCTCGGTGAAAGCGAATTATTGGAGAGAGCACGGCCTGACGAGAGACGTTCGGCACCGTTTTATTCGTTCACCGTGACCACGATCTCGGCTATTGCCTCGGTGAAAGCGAATTATTGGAGAGAGCACGGCCTGACGAGAGACGTTCGGCGCCGTTTTATTCGTTCACCGTGACCACGATCTCGTCTATTGCCTCGGTGAAAGCGAATTATTGGAGAGAGCACGGCCTGACGAGAGACGTTCGGCGCCGTTTTATTCGTTCACCGTGACCACGATCTCGGCTATTGCCTCGGTGAAAGCGAATTATTGGAGAGAGCACGGCCTGACGAGAGACGTTCGGCGCCGTTTTATTCGTTCACCGTGACCACGATCTCGGCTATTGCCTCGGTGAAAGCGAATTATTGGAGAGAGCACGGCCTGACGAGAGACGTTCGGCGCCGTTTTATTCGTTCACCGTGACCACGATCTCGGCTATTGCCTCGGTGAAAGCGAATTATTGGAGAGAGCACGGCCTGACGAGAGACGTTCGGCACCGTTTTATTCGTTCACCGTGACCACGATCTCGGCTATTGCCTCGGTGAAAGCGAATTATTGGAGAGAGCACGGCCTGACGAGAGACGTTCGGCGCCGTTTTATTCGTTCACCGTGACCACGATCTCGGCTATTGCCTCGGTGAAAGCAAAATATTGGAGAGAGCACGGCCTGACGAGAGACGTTCTCCGCCGTTTTATTCGTTCACCGTGACCACGATCTCGGCTATTGCCTCGGTGAAAGCGAATTATTGGAGAGAGCACGGCCTGACGAGAGTCGTTTGGCGCGGTTTTATTCGTTCACCGTGACCACGATCTCGGCTATTGCCTCGGTGAAAGCGAATTATTGGAGAGAGCACAGCCTGACGAGAGACGTTCGGCGCCGTTTTATTCGTTCACCGTGACCACGATCTCGGCTATTGCCTCGGTGAAAGCGAATTATTGGAGAGAGCACGGCCTGGCGAGAGACGTTCGGCGCCGTTTTATTCGTTCACCGTGACCACGATCTCGGCTATTGCCTCGGTGAAAGCGAATTATTGGAGAGAGCACGGCCTGACGAGAGAGACGTTCGGCGCCGTTTTATTCGTTCACCGTGACCACGATCTCGGCTATTGCCTCGGTGAAAGCGAATTATTGGAGAGAGCACGGCCTGACGAGAGACGTTTGGCGCCGTTTTATTCGTTCACCGTGACCACGATCTCGGCTATTGCCTCGGTGAAAGCGAATTATTGGAGAGAGCACGGCCTGACGAGAGACGTTTGGCGCGGTTTTATTCGTTCACCGTGACCACGATCTCGGCTATTGCCTCGGTGAAAGCGAATTATTGGAGAGAGCAGGGCCTGACGAGAGACGTTCGGCGCCGTTTTATTCGTTCACCGTGACCACGATCTCGGCTATTGCCTCGGTGAAAGCGAATTATTGGAGAGAGCACGGCCTGACGAGAGACGTTTGGCGCGGTTTTATTCGTTCACCGTGACCACGATCTCGGCTATTGCCTCGGTGAAAGCGAATTATTGGAGAGAGCACGGCCTGACGAGAGACGTTCGGCGCCGTTTTATTCGTTCACCGTGACCACGATCTCGGCTATTGCCTCGGTGAAAGCGAATTATTGGAGAGAGCACGGCCTGACGAGAGACGTTCGGCGCCGTTTTATTCGTTCACCGTGACCACGATCTCGGCTATTGCCTCGGTGAAAGCGAATTATTGGAGAGAGCACGGCCTGACGAGAGACGTTCGGCGCCGTTTTATTCGTTCACCGTGACCACGATCTCGGCTATTGCCTCGGTGAAAGCGAATTATTGGAGAGAGCACGGCCTGACGAGAGACGTTTGGCGCCGTTTTATTCGTTCACCGTGACCACGATCTCGGCTATTGCCTCGGTGAAAGCGAATTATTGGAGAGAGCACGGCCTGACGAGAGACGTTCGGCGCCGTTTTATTCGTTCACCGTGACCACGATCTCGGCTATTGCCTCGCTGAAAGCGAATTATTGGAGAGAGCACGGCCTGACGAGAGACGTTTGGCGCCGTTTTATTCGTTCACCGTGACCACGATCTCGGCTATTGCCTCGGTGAAAGCGAATTATTGGAGAGAGCACGGCCTGACGAGAGACGTTCGGCGGCGTTTTATTCGTTCACCGTGACCACGATCTCGGCTATTGCCTCGGTGAAAGCGAATTATTGGAGAGAGCACGGCCTGACGAGAGACGTTTGGCGCCGTTTTATTCGTTCACCGTGACCACGATCTCGGCTATTGCCTCGGTGAAAGCGAATTATTGGAGAGAGCACGGCCTGACGAGAGACGTTCGGCGACGTTTTATTCGTTCACCGTGACCACGATCTCGGCTATTGCCTCGGTGAAAGCGAATTATTGGAGAGAGCACGGCCTGACGAGAGACGTTCGGCGCGGTTTTATTCGTTCACCGTGACCACGATCTCGGCTATTGCCTCGGTGAAAGCGAATTATTGGAGAGAGCACGGCCTGACGAGAGACGTTTGGCGCCGTTTTATTCGTTCACCGTGACCACGATCTCGGCTATTGCCTCGGTGAAAGCGAATTATTGGAGAGAGCACGTCCTGACGAGAGACGTTTGGCGCCGTTTTATTCGTTCACCGTGACCACGATCTCGGCTATTGCCTCGGTGAAAGCGAATTATTGGAGAGAGCACGGCCTGACGAGAGACGTTCGGCGCGGTTTTATTCGTTCATCGTGACCACGATCTCGGCTATTGCCTCGGTGAAAGCGAATTATTGGAGAGAGCACGGCCTGACGAGAGACGTTTGGCGCCGTTTTATTCGTTCACCGTGACCACGATCTCGGCTATTGCCTCGGTGAAAGCGAATTATTGGAGAGAGCACGGCCTGACGAGAGACGTTTGGCGCCGTTTTATTCGTTCACCGTGACCACGATCTCGGCTATTGCCTCGGTGAAAGCGAATTATTGGAGAGAGCACGGCCTGACGAGAGACGTTTGGCGCCGTTTTATTCGTTCACCGTGACCACAATCTCGGCTATTGCCTCGGTGAAAGCGAATTATTGGAGAGAGCACGGCCTGACGAGAGACGTTCGGCACCGTTTTATTCGTTCACCGTGACCACGATCTCGGCTATTGCCTCGGTGAAAGCGAATTATTGGAGAGAGCACGGCCTGACGAGAGACGTTCGGCGCCGTTTTATTCGTTCACCGTGACCACGATCTCGTCTATTGCCTCGGTGAAAGCGAATTATTGGAGAGAGCACGGCCTGACGAGAGACGTTCGGCGCCGTTTTATTCGTTCACCGTGACCACGATCTCGGCTATTGCCTCGGTGAAAGCGAATTATTGGAGAGAGCACGGCCTGACGAGAGACGTTCGGCGCCGTTTTATTCGTTCACCGTGACCACGATCTCGGCTATTGCCTCGGTGAAAGCGAATTATTGGAGAGAGCACGGCCTGACGAGAGACGTTCGGCGCCGTTTTATTCGTTCACCGTGACCACGATCTCGGCTATTGCCTCGGTGAAAGCGAATTATTGGAGAGAGCACGGCCTGACGAGAGACGTTCGGCACCGTTTTATTCGTTCACCGTGACCACGATCTCGGCTATTGCCTCGGTGAAAGCGAATTATTGGAGAGAGCACGGCCTGACGAGAGACGTTCGGCGCCGTTTTATTCGTTCACCGTGACCACGATCTCGGCTATTGCCTCGGTGAAAGCGAAATATTGGAGAGAGCACGGCCTGACGAGAGACGTTCTCCGCCGTTTTATTCGTTCACCGTGACCACGATCTCGGCTATTGCCTCGGTGAAAGCGAATTATTGGAGAGAGCACGGCCTGACGAGAGTCGTTTGGCGCGGTTTTATTCGTTCACCGTGACCACGATCTCGGCTATTGCCTCGGTGAAAGCGAATTATTGGAGAGAGCACAGCCTGACGAGAGACGTTCGGCGCCGTTTTATTCGTTCACCGTGACCACGATCTCGGCTATTGCCTCGGTGAAAGCGAATTATTGGAGAGAGCACGGCCTGGCGAGAGACGTTCGGCGCCGTTTTATTCGTTCACCGTGACCACGATCTCGGCTATTGCCTCGGTGAAAGCGAATTATTGGAGAGAGCACGGCCTGACGAGAGAGACGTTCGGCGCCGTTTTATTCGTTCACCGTGACCACGATCTCGGCTATTGCCTCGGTGAAAGCGAATTATTGGAGAGAGCACGGCCTGACGAGAGACGTTTGGCGCCGTTTTATTCGTTCACCGTGACCACGATCTCGGCTATTGCCTCGGTGAAAGCGAATTATTGGAGAGAGCACGGCCTGACGAGAGACGTTTGGCGCGGTTTTATTCGTTCACCGTGACCACGATCTCGGCTATTGCCTCGGTGAAAGCGAATTATTGGAGAGAGCAGGGCCTGACGAGAGACGTTCGGCGCCGTTTTATTCGTTCACCGTGACCACGATCTCGGCTATTGCCTCGGTGAAAGCGAATTATTGGAGAGAGCACGGCCTGACGAGAGACGTTTGGCGCGGTTTTATTCGTTCACCGTGACCACGATCTCGGCTATTGCCTCGGTGAAAGCGAATTATTGGAGAGAGCACGGCCTGACGAGAGACGTTCGGCGCCGTTTTATTCGTTCACCGTGACCACGATCTCGGCTATTGCCTCGGTGAAAGCGAATTATTGGAGAGAGCACGGCCTGACGAGAGACGTTCGGCGCCGTTTTATTCGTTCACCGTGACCACGATCTCGGCTATTGCCTCGGTGAAAGCGAATTATTGGAGAGAGCACGGCCTGACGAGAGACGTTTGGCGCCGTTTTATTCGTTCACCGTGACCACGATCTCGGCTATTGCCTCGGTGAAAGCGAATTATTGGAGAGAGCACGGCCTGACGAGAGACGTTTGGCGCGGTTTTATTCGTTCACCGTGACCACGATCTCGGCTATTGCCTCGGTGAAAGCGAATTATTGGAGAGAGCACGGCCTGACGAGAGACGTTCGGCGCCGTTTTATTCGTTCACCGTGACCACGATCTCGGCTATTGCCTCGGTGAAAGCGAATTATTGGAGAGAGCACGGCCTGGCGAGAGACGTTCGGCGCCGTTTTATTCGTTCACCGTGACCACGATCTCGGCTATTGCCTCGGTGAAAGCGAATTATTGGAGAAAGCACGGCCTGACGAGAGACGTTCGGCGCCGTTTTATTCGTTCACCGTGACCACGATCTCGGCTATTGCCTCGGTGAAAGCGAATTATTGGAGAGAGCACGGCCTGACGAGAGACGTTTGGCGCCGTTTTATTCGTTCACCGTGACCACGATCTCGGCTATTGCCTCGGTGAAAGCGAATTATTGGAGAGAGCACGGCCTGACGAGAGACGTTTGGCGCGGTTTTATTCGTTCACCGTGACCACGATCTCGGCTATTGCCTCGGTGAAAGCGAATTATTGGAGAGAGCACGGCCTGACGAGAGACGTTCGGCGCCGTTTTATTCGTTCACCGTGACCACGATCTCGGCTATTGCCTCGGTGAAAGCGAATTATTGGAGAGAGCACGGCCTGACGAGAGACGTTTGGCGCGGTTTTATTCGTTCACCGTGACCACGATCTCGGCTATTGCCTCGGTGAAAGCGAATTATTGGAGAGAGCACGGCCTGACGAGAGACGTTCGGCGCCGTTTTATTCGTTCACCGTGACCACGATCTCGGCTATTGCCTCGGTGAAAGCGAATTATTGGAGAGAGCACGGCCTGACGAGAGACGTTCGGCGCCGTTTTATTCGTTCACCGTGACCACGATCTCGGCTATTGCCTCGGTGAAAGCGAATTATTGGAGAGAGCACGGCCTGACGAGAGACGTTTGGCGCCGTTTTATTCGTTCACCGTGACCACGATCTCGGCTATTGCCTCGGTGAAAGCGAATTATTGGAGAGAGCACGGCCTGACGAGAGACGTTTGGCGCGGTTTTATTCGTTCACCGTGACCACGATCTCGGCTATTGCCTCGGTGAAAGCGAATTATTGGAGAGAGCACGGCCTGACGAAAACGTTTGGCGCGGTTTTATTCGTTCACCGTGACCACGATCTCGGCTATTGCCTCGGTGAAAGCGAATTATTGGAGAGAGCACGGCCTGACGAGAGACGTTTGGCGCGGTTTTATTCGTTCACCGTGACCACGATCTCGGCTATTGCCTCGGTGAAAGCGAATTATTGGAGAGAGCACGGCCTGACGAGAGACGTTTGGCGGGGTTTTATTCGTTCACCGTGACCACGATCTCGGCGATTGCCTCGGTGAAAGCGAATTATTGGAGAGAGCACGGCCTGACGAAAACGTTTGGCGCGGTTTTATTCGTTCACCGTGACCACGATCTCGGCTATTGCCTCGGTGAAAGCGAATTATTGGAGAGAGCACGGTCTGACGAGAGACGTTCGGCGCCGTTTTATTCGTTCACCGTGACCACGATCTCGGCTATTGCCTCGGTGAAAGCGAATTATTGGAGAGAGCACGGCCTGACGAGAGACGTTTGGCGCCGTTTTATTCGTTCACCGTGACCACGATCTCGGCTATTGCCTCGGTGAAAGCGAATTATTGGAGAGAGCACGGCCTGACGAGAGACGTTTGGCGCGGTTTTATTCGTTCACCGTGACCACGATCTCGGCTATTTCCTCGGTGAAAGCGAATTATTGGAGAGATCACGGCCTGACGAAAACGTTTGGCGCGGTTTTATTCGTTCACCGTGACCACGATCTCGGCTATTGCCTCGGTGAAAGCGAATTATTGGAGAGAGCACGGCCTGACGAGAGACGTTTGGCGCGGTTTTATTCGTTCACCGTGACCACGATCTCGGCTATTGCCTCGGTGAAAGCGAATTATTGGAGAGAGCACGGCCTGACGAGAGACGTTTGGCGCGGTTTTATTCGTTCACCGTGACCACAATCTCGGCTATTGCCTCGGTGAAAGCGAATTATTGGAGAGAGCACGGCCTGACGAGAGACGTTTGGCGCGGTTTTATTCGTTCACCGTGACCACGATCTCGGCTATTGCCTCGGTGAAAGCGAATTATTGGAGAGAGCACGGCCTGACGAGAGACGTTTGGCGCGGTTTTATTCGTTCACCGTGACCACGATCTCGGCTATTGCCTCGGTGAAAGCGAGTTATTGGAGCGAGCACGGCCTGACGAGAGACGTTTGGCGCGGTTTTATTCGTTCACCGTGACCACGATCTCGGCTATTGCCTCGGTGAAAGTGAATTATTGGAGAGAGCACGGCCTGACGAGAGACGTTTGGCGCCGTTTTATTCGTTCACCGTGACCACGATCTCGGCTATTGCCTCGGTGAAAGCGAATTATTGGAGAGAGCACGGCCTGACGAGAGACGTTTGGCGCCGTTTTATTCGTTCACCGTGACCACGATCTCGGCTATTGCCTCGGTGAAAGCGAATTATTGGAGAGAGCACGGCCTGACGAGAGACGTTTGGCGCCGTTTTATTCGTTCACCGTGACCACGATCTCGGCTATTGCCTCGGTGAAAGCGAATTATTGGAGAGAGCACGGCCTGACGAGAGACGTTCGGCGCCTTTTTATTCGTTCACCGTGACCACGATCTCGGCTATTGCCTCGGTGAAAGCGAATTATTGGAGAGAGCACGGCCTGACGAGAGACGTTCGGCGCGGTTCTATTCGTTCACCGTGACCACGATCTCGGCAATTGCCTCGGTGAAAGCGAATTATTGGAGCGAGCACGGCCTGACGAGAGACGTTCGGCGCGGTTTTATTCGTTCACCGTGACCACGATCTCGGCTATTGCCTCGGTGAAAGCGAATTATTGGAGAGAGCACGGCCTGACGAGAGACGTTCGGCGCGGTTTTATTCGTTCACCGTGACCACGATCTCGGCTATTGCCTCGGTGAAAGCGAATTATTGGAGAGAGCACGGCCTGACGAGAGACGTTCGGCGCGGTTTTATTCGTTCACCGTGACCACGATCTCGGCTATTGCCTCGGTGAAAGCGAATTATTGGAGCGAGCACGGCCTGACGAGAGACGTTCGGCGCGGTTTTATTCGTTCACCGTGACCACGATCTCGGCTATTGCCTCGGTGAAAGCGAATTATTGGAGAGAGCACGGCCTGACGAGAGACGTTTGGCGCCGTTTTATTCGTTCACCGTGACCACGATCTCGGCTATTGCCTCGGTGAAAGCGAATTATTGGAGAGAGCACGGCCTGACGAGAGACGTTCGGCGCGGTTTTATTCGTTCACCGTGACCACGATCTCGGCTATTGCCTCGGTGAAAGCGAATTATTGGAGCGAGCACGGCCTGACGAGAGACGTTCGGCGCGGTTTTATTCGTTCACCGTGACCACGATCTCGGCTATTGCCTCGGTGAAAGCGAATTATTGGAGAGAGCACGGCCTGACGAGAGACGTTCGGCGCGGTTTTATTCGTTCACCGTGACCACGATCTCGGCTATTGCCTCGGTAAAAGCGAATTATTGGAGAGAGCACGGCCTGACGAGAGACGTTCGGCGCGGTTTTATTCGTTCACCGTGACCACGATCTCGGCTATTGCCTCGGTGAAAGCGAATTATTGGAGCGAGCACGGCCTGACGAGAGACGTTCGGCGCGGTTTTATTCGTTCACCGTGACCACGATCTCGGCTATTGCCTCGGTGAAAGCGAATTATTGGAGAGAGCACGGCCTGACGAGAGACGTTTGGCGCGGTTTTATTCGTTCACCGTGACCACGATCTCGGCTATTGCCTCGGTGAAAGCGAATTATTGGAGAGAGCACGGCCTGACGAGAGACGTTTGGCGCGGTTTTATTCGTTCACCGTGACCACGATCTCGGCTATTGCCTCGGTGAAAGCGAATTATTGGAGAGAGCACGGCCTGACGAGAGACGTTTGGTGCGAATTTATTCGTTCACCGTGACCACGATCTCGGCTATTGCCTCGGTGAAAGCGAATTATTGGAGAGAGCACGGCCTGACGAGAGACGTTCGGCGCGGTTTTATTCGTTCACCGTGACCACGATCTCGGCTATTGCCTCGGTGAAAGCGAATTATTGGAGAGAGCACGGCCTGACGAGAGACGTTTGGCGCCGTTTTATTCGTTCACCGTGACCACGATCTCGGCTATTGCCTCGGTGAAAGCGAATTATTGGAGAGAGCACGGCCTGACGAGAGACGTTCGGCGCGGTTTTATTCGTTCACCGTGACCACGATCTCGGCTATTGCCTCGGTGAAAGCGAATTATTGGAGCGAGCACGGCCTGACGAGAGACGTTTGGCGCCGTTTTATTCGTTCACCGTGACCACGATCTCGGCTATTGCCTCGGTGAAAGCGAATTATTGGAGAGAGCACGGCCTGACGAGAGACGTTCGCCGCGGTTTTATTCGTTCACCGTGACCACGATCTCGGCTATTGCCTCGGTGAAAGCGAATTATTGGAGAGAGCACGGCCTGACGAGAGACGTTCAGCGCGGTTTTATTCGTTCACCGTGACCACGATCTCGGCTATTGCCTCGGTGAAAGCGAATTATTGGAGAGAGCACGGCCTGACGAGAGACGTTCGGCGCGGTTTTATTCGTTCACCGTGACAACGATCTCGGCTATTGCCTCGGTGAAAGCGAATTATTGGAGCGAGCACGGCCTGACGAGAGACGTTTGGCGCGGTTTTATTCGTTCACCGTGACCACGATCTCGGGCCTCGGTGAAAGCGAATTATTGGAGAGAGCACGGCCTGACGAGAGACGTTCGGCGCGGTTTTATTCGTTCACCGTGACCACGATCTCGGCTATTGCCTCGGTGAAAGCGAATTATTGGAGCGAGCACGGCCTGACGAGAGACGTTTGGCGCCGTTTTATTCGTTCACCGTGACCACGATCTCGGCTATTGCCTCGGTGAAAGCGAATTATTGGAGCGAGCACGGCCTGACGAGAGACGTTTGGCGCCGTTTTATTCGTTCACCGTGACCACGATCTCGGCTATTGCCTCGGTGAAAGCGAATTATTGGAGTGAGCACGGCACGACGACAGACGTTCGGCGGGGTTTTATTCGTTCACCGTGACCACGATCTCGGCTATTGCCTCGGTGAAAGCGAATTATTGGAGAGAGCACGCCCTGACGAGAGACGTTCGGCGCGGTTTTATTCGTTCACTGTGACCACGATCTCGGCTATTGCCTCGGTGAAAGCGAATTATTGGAGCGAGCACGGCCTGACGAGAGACGTTTGGCGCCGTTTTATTCGTTCACCGTGACCACGATCTCGGCTATTGCCTCGGTGAAAGCGAATTATTGGAGCGAGCACGGCCTGACGAGAGACGTTTGGCGCCGTTTTATTCGTTCACCGTGACCACGATCTCGGCTATTGCCTCGGTGAAAGCGAATTATTGGAGCGAGCACGGCCTGACGAGAGACGTTCGGCGCGGTTTTATTCGTTCACCGTGACCACGATCTCGGCTATTGCCTCGGTGAAAGCGAATTATTGGAGCGAGCACGGCCTGACGAGAGACGTTTGGCGCCGTTTTATTCGTTCACCGTGACCACGATCTCGGCTATTGCCTCGGTGAAAGCGAATTATTGGAGCGAGCACGGCCTGACGAGAGACGTTTGGCGCCGTTTTATTCGTTCACCGTGACCACGATCTCGGCTATTGCCTCGGTGAAAGCGAATTATTGGAGCGAGCACGGCCTGACGAGAGACGTTCGGCGCGGTTTTATTCGTTCACCGTGACCACGATCTCGGCTATTGCCTCGGTGAAAGCGAATTATTGGAGCGAGCACGGCCTGACGAGAGACGTTCGGCGCGGTTTTATTCGTTCACCGTGACCACGATCTCGGCTATTGCCTCGGTGAAAGCGAATTATTGGAGCGAGCACGGCCTGACGAGAGACGTTTGGCGCCGTTTTATTCGTTCACCGTGACCACGATCTCGGCTATTGCCTCGGTGAAAGCGAATTATTGGAGCGAGCACGGCCTGACGAGAGACGTTCGGCGCGGTTTTATTCGTTCACCGTGACCACGATCTCGGCTATTGCCTCGGTGAAAGCGAATTATTGGAGCGAGCACGGCCTGACGAGAGACGTTTGGCGCCGTTTTATTCGTTCACCGTGACCACGATCTCGACTATTGCCTCGGTGAAAGCGAGTTATTGGAGCGAGCACGGCCTGACGAGAGACGTTTGGCGCCGTTTTATTCGTTCACCGTGACCACGATCTCGGCTATTGACTCGGTGAAAGCGAATTATTGGAGCGAGCACGGCCTGACGAGAGACGTTTGGCGCCTTTTTATTCGTTCACCGTGACCACGATCTCGGCTATTGCCTCGGTGAAAGCGAATTATTGGAGAGAGCACGGCCTGACGAGAGACGTTCGGCGCGGTTTTATTCGTTCACCGTGACCACGATCTCGGCTATTGCCTCGGTGAAAGCGAATTATTGGAGCGAGCACGGCCTGACGAGAGACGTTTGGCGCCGTTTTATTCGTTCACCGTGACCACGATCTCGGCTATTGCCTCGGTGAAAGCGAATTATTGGAGCGAGCACGGCCTGACGAGAGACGTTTGGCGCCGTTTTATTCGTTCACCGTGACCACGATCTCGGCTATTGCCTCGGTGAAAGCGAATTATTGGAGCGAGCACGGCCTGACGAGAGACGTTTGGCGCGGTTTTATTCGTTCACCGTGACCACGATCTCGGCTACTGCCTCGGTGAAAGCGAATTATTGGAGCGAGCACGGCCTGACGAGAGACGTTTGGCGCCGTTTTATTCGTTCACCGTGACCACGATCTCGGCTATTGCCTCGGTGAAAGCGAATTATTGGAGCGAGCACGGCCTGACGAGAGACGTTTGGCGCCGTTTTATTCGTTCACCGTGACCACGATCTCGGCTATTGCCTCGGTGAAAGCGAATTATTGGAGCGAGCACGGCCTGACGAGAGACGTTTGGCGCCGTTTTATTCGTTCACCGTGACCACGATCTCGGCTATTGCCTCGGTGAAAGCGAATTATTGGAGAAAGCACGGCCTGACGAGAGACGTTCGGCGCGGTTTATTCGTTCACCGTGACCACGATCTCGGCTATTGCCTCGGTGAAAGCGAATTATTGGAGCGAGCACGGCCTGACGAGAGACGCTTGGCGCCGTTTTATTCGTTCACCGTGACCACGATCTCGGCTATTGCCTCGGTGAAAGCGAATTATTGGAGCGAGCACGGCCTGACGAGAGACGTTTGGCGCCGTTTTATTCGTTCACCGTGACCACGATCTCGGCTATTGCCTCGGTGAAAGCGAATTATTGGAGAGAGCACGGCCTGACGAGAGACGTTCGGCGCGGTTTTATTCGTTCACCGTGACCACGATCTCGGCTATTGCCTCGGTGAAAGCGAATTATTGGAGCGAGCACGGCCTGACGAGAGACGTTTGGCGCCGTTTTATTCGTTCACCGTGACCACGATCTCGGCTATTGCCTCGGTGAAAGCGAATTATTGGAGAGAGCACGGCCTGACGAGAGACGTTCGGCGCGGTTTTATTCGTTCACCGTGACCACGATCTCGGCTATTGCCTCGGTGAAAGCGAATTATTGGAGCGAGCACGGCCTGACGAGAGACGTTTGGCGCCGTTTTATTCGTTCACCGTGACCACGATCTCGGCTATTGCCTCGGTGAAAGCGAATTATTGGAGCGAGCACGGCCTGACGAGAGACGTTTGGCGCCGTTTTATTCGTTCACCGTGACCACGATCTCGGCTATTGCCTCGGTGAAAGCGAATTATTGGAGAGAGCACGGCCTGACGAGAGACGTTCGGCGCGGTTTTATTCGTTCACCGTGACCACGATCTCGGCTATTGCCTCGGTGAAAGCGAATTATTGGAGCGAGCACGGCCTGACGAGAGACGTTTGGCGCCGTTTTATTCGTTCACCGTGACCACGATCTCGGCTATTGCCTCGGTGAAAGCGAATTATTGGAGCGAGCACGGCCTGACGAGAGACGTTTGGCGCCGTTTTATTCGTTCACCGTGACCACGATCTCGGCTATTGCCTCGGTGAAAGCGAATTATTGGAGCGAGCACGGCCTGACGAGAGACGTTCGGCGCGGTTTTATTCGTTCACCGTGACCACGATCTCGGCTATTGCCTCGGTGAAAGCGAATTATTGGAGCGAGAACGGCCTGACGAGAGACGTTCGGCGCGGTTTTATTCGTTCACCGTGACCACGATCTCGGCTATTGCCTCGGTGAAAGCGAATTATTGGAGAGAGCACGGCCTGTCGAGAGACGTTCGGCGCGGTTTTATTCGTTCACCGTGACCACGATCTCGGCTATTGCCTCGGTGAAAGCGAATTATTGGAGCGAGCACGGCCCGACGAGAGACGTTTGGCGCCGTTTTATTCGTTCACCGTGACCACGATCTCGGCTATTGCCTCGGTGAAAGCGAATTATTGGAGCGAGCACGGCCTGACGAGAGACGTTCGGCGCGGTTTTATTCGTTCACCGTGACCACGATCTCGGCTATTGCCTCGGTGAAAGCGAATTATTGGAGCGAGCACGGCCTGACGAGAGACGTTCGGCGCGGTTTTATTCGTTCACCGTGACCACGATCTCGGCTATTGCCTCGGTGAAAGCGAATTATTGGAGAGAGCACGGCCTGACGAGAGACGTTCGGCGCGGTTTTATTCGTTCACCGTGACCACGATCTCGGCTATTGCCTCGGTGAAAGCGAATTATTGGAGCGAGCACGGCCTGACGAGAGACGTTTGGCGCCGTTTTATTCGTTCACCGTGACCACGATCTCGGCTATTGCCTCGGTGAAAGCGAATTATTGGAGCGAGCACGGCCTGACGAGAGACGTTTGGCGCCGTTTTATTCGTTCACCGTGACCACGATCTCGGCTATTGCCTCGGTGAAAGCGAATTATTGGAGCGAGCACGGCCTGACGAGAGACGTTCGGCGCGGTTTTATTCGTTCACCGTGACCACGATCTCGGCTATTGCCTCGGTGAAAGCGAATTATTGGAGAGAGCACGGCCTGACGAGAGACGTTCGGCGCGGTTTTATTCGTTCACCGTGACCACGATCTCGGCTATTACCTCGGTGAAAGCGAATTATTGGAGCGAGCACGGCCTGACGAGAGACGTTTGGCGCCGTTTTATTCGTTCACCGTGACCACGATCTCGGCTATTGCCTCGGTGAAAGCGAATTATTGGAGAGAGCACGGCCTGACGAGAGACGTTCGGCGCGGTTTTATTCGTTCACCGTGACCACAATCTCGGCTATTGCCTCGGTGAAAGCGAATTATTGGAGCGAGCACGGCCTGACGAGAGACGTTTGGCGCCGTTTTATTCGTTCACCGTGACCACGATCTCGGCTATTGCCTCGGTGAAAGCGAATTATTGGAGAGAGCACGGCCTGACGAGAGACGTTTGGCGCCGTTTTATTCGTTCACCGTGACCACGATCTCGGCTATTGCCTCGGTGAAAGCGAATTATTGGAGAGAGCACGGCCTGACGAGAGACGTTTGGCGCCGTTTTATTCGTTCACCGTGACCACGATCTCGGCTATTGCCTCGGTGAAAGCGAATTATTGGAGAGAGCACGGCCTGACGAGAGACGTTTGGCGTCGTTTTATTCGTTCACCGTGACCACGATCTTGGCTATTGCCTCGGTGAAAGCGAATTATTGGAGCGTGCACGGCCTGACGAGAGACGTTTGGCGCCGTTTTATTCGTTCACCGTGACCACGATCTCGGCTATTGCCTCGGTGAAAGCGAATTATTGGAGCGAGCACGGCCTGACGAGAGACGTTTGGCGCCGTTTTATTCGTTCACCGTGACCACGATCTCGGCTATTGCCTCGGTGAAAGCGAATTATTGGAGAGAGCACGGCCTGACGAGAGACGTTCGGCGCGGTTTTATTCGTTCACCGTGACCACGATCTCGGCTATTGCCTCGGTGAAAGCGAATTATTGGAGCGAGCACGGCCTGACGAGAGACGTTTGGCACCGTTTTATTCGTTCACCGTGACCACGATCTCGGCTATTGCCTCGGTGAAAGCGAATTATTGGAGCGAGCACGGCCTGACGAGAGACGTTTGGCGCCGTTTTATTCGTTCACCGTGACCACGATCTCGGCTATTGCCTCGGTGAAAGCGAATTATTGGAGCGAGCACGGCCTGACGAGAGACGTTTGGCGCGGTTTTATTCGTTCACCGTGACCACGATCTCGGCTATTGCCTCGGTGAAAGCAAATTATTGGAGCGAGCACGGCCTGACGAGAGACGTTTGGCGCCGTTTTATTCGTTCACCGTGACCACAATCTCGGCTATTGCCTCGGTGAAAGCGAATTATTGGAGCGAGCACGGCCTGACGAGAGACGTTTGGCGCCGTTTTATTCGTTCACCGTGACCACGATCTCGGCTATTGCCTCGGTGAAAGCGAATTATTGGAGCGAGCACGGCCTGACGAGAGACGTTTGGCGCGGTTTTATTCGTTCACCGTGACCACGATCTCGGCTATTGCCTCGGTGAAAGCGAATTATTGGAGCGAGCACGGCCTGACGAGAGACGTTTGGCGCCGTTTTATTCGTTCACCGTGACCACGATCTCGGCTATTGCCTCGGTGAAAGCGAATTATTGGAGCGAGCACGGCCTGACGAGAGACGTTTGGCGCCGTTTTATTCGTTCACCGTGACCACGATCTCGGCTATTGCCTCGGTGAAAGCGAATTATTGGAGAGGGCACGGCCTGACGAGAGACGTTCGGCGCGGATTTATTCGTTCACCGTGACCACGGTCTCGGCTATTGCCTCGGTGAAAGCGAATTATTGGAGCGAGCACGGCCTGACGAGAGACGTTTGGCGCCGTTTTATTCGTTCACCGTGACCACGATCTCGGCTATTGCCTCGGTGAAAGCGAATTATTGGAGAGAGCACGGCCTGACGAGAGACGTTCGGCGCGGTTTTATTCGTTCACCGTGACCACGATCTCGGCTATTGCCTCGGTGAAAGCGAATTATTGGAGCGAGCACTGCCTGACGAGAGACGTTTGGCGCCGTTTTATTCGTTCACCGTGACCACGATCTCGGCTATTGCCTCGGTGAAAGCGAATTATTGGAGCGCGCACGGCCTGACGAGAGACGTTTGGCGCCGTTTTATTCGTTCACCGTGACCACGATCTCGGCTATTGCCTCGGTGAAAGCGAATTATTGGAGAGAGCACGGCCTGACGAGAGACGTTCGGCGCGGTTTTATTCGTTCAACGTGACCACGATCTCGGCTATTGCCTCGGTGAAAGCGAATTATTGGAGCGAGCACGGCCTGACGAGAGACGTTTGGCGCGGTTTTATTCGTTCACCGTGACCACGATCTCGGCTATTGCCTCGGTGAAAGCGAATTATTGGAGCGAGCACGGCCTGACGAGAGACGTTTGGCGCCGTTTTATTCGTTCACCGTGACCACGATCTCGGCTATTGCCTCGGTGAAAGCGAATTATTGGAGCGAGCACGGCCAGACGAGAGACGTTTGGCGCCGTTTTATTCGTTCACCGTGACCACGATCTCGGCTATTGCCTCGGTGAAAGCGAATTATTGGAGAGAGCACGGCCTGACGAGAGACGTTCGGCGCGGTTTTATTCGTTCACCGTGACCACGATCTCGGCTATTGCCTCGGTGAAAGCGAATTATTGGAGCGAGCACGGCCTGACGAGAGACGTTTGGCGCCGTTTTATTCGTTCACCGTGACCACGATCTCGGCTATTGCCTCGGTGAAAGCGAATTATTGGAGAGAGCACGGCCTGACGAGAGACGTTCGGCGCGGTTTTATTCGTTCACCGTGACCACGATCTCGGCTATTGCCTCGGTGAAAGCGAATTATTGGAGCGAGCACGGCCTGACGAGAGACGTTTGGCGCCGTTTTATTCGTTCACCGTGACCACGATCTCGGCTATTGCCTCGGTGAAAGCGAATTATTGAAGCGAGCACGGCCTGACGAGAGACGTTTGGCGCCGTTTTATTCGTTCACCGTGACCACGATCTCGGCTATTGCCTCGGTGAATGCGAATTATTGGAGAGAGCACGGCCTGACGAGAGACGTTCGGCGCGGTTTTATTCGTTCACCGTGACCACGATCTCGGCTATTGCCTCGGTGAAAGCGAATTATTGGAGCGAGAACGGCCTGACGAGAGACGTTTGGCGCCGTTTTATTCGTTCACCGTGACCACGATCTCGGCTATTGCCTCGGTGAAAGCGAATTATTGGAGCGAGCACGGCCTGACGAGAGACGTTCGGCACGGTTTTATTCGTTCACCGTGACCACGCTCTCGGCTATTGCCTCGGTGAAAGCGAATTATTGGAGCGAGCACGGCCTGACGAGAGACGTTCGGCGCGGTTTTATTCGTTCACCGTGACGACGATCTCGGCTATTGCCTCGGTGAAAGCGAATTATTGGAGAGAGCACGGCCTGACGAGAGACGTTTGGCGCCGTTTTATTCGTTCACCGTGACCACGATCTCGGCTATTGCCTCGGTGAAAGCGAATTATTGGAGAGAGCACGGCCTGACGAGAGACGTTCGGCGCGGTTTTATTCGTTCACCGTGACCACGATCTCGGCTATTGCCTCGGTGAAAGCGAATTATTGGAGCGAGCACGGCCTGACGAGAGACGTTTGGCACCGTTTTATTCGTTCACCGTGACCACGATCTCGGCTATTGCCTCGGTGAAAGCGAATTATTGGAGCGAGCACGGCCTGACGAGAGACGTTTGGCGCCGTTTTATTCGTTCACCGTGACCACGATCTCGGCTATTGCCTCGGTGAAAGCGAATTATTGGAGCGAGCACGGCCTGACGAGAGACGTTTGGCGCGGTTTTATTCGTTCACCGTGACCACGATCTCGGCTATTGCCTCGGTGAAAGCAAATTATTGGAGCGAGCACGGCCTGACGAGAGACGTTTGGCGCCGTTTTATTCGTTCACCGTGACCACGATCTCGGCTATTGCCTCGGTGAAAGCGAATTATTGGAGCGAGCACGGCCTGACGAGAGACGTTTGGCGCCGTTTTATTCGTTCACCGTAACCACGATCTCGGCTATTGCCTCGGTGAAAGCGAATTATTGGAGCGAGCACGGCCTGACGAGAGACGTTCGGCGCGGTTTTATTCGTTCACCGTGACCACGATCTCGGCTATTGCCTCGGTGAAAGCGAATTATTGGAGAGAGCACGGCCTGACGAGAGACGTTCGGCGCGGTTTTATTCGTTCACCGTGACCACGATCTCGGCTATTGCCTCGGTGAAAGCGATTTATTGGAGCGAGCACGGCCTGACGAGAGACGTTTGGCGCGGTTTTATTCGTTCACCGTGACCACGATCTCGGCTATTGCCTCGGTGAAAGCAAATTATTGGAGCGAGCACGGCCTGACGAGAGACGTTTGGCGCCGTTTTATTCGTTCACCGTGACCACGATCTCGGCTATTGCCTCGGTGAAAGCGAATTATTGGAGCGAGCACGGCCTGACGAGAGACGTTTGGCGCCGTTTTATTCGTTCACCGTGACCACGATCTCGGCTATTGCCTCGGTGAAAGCGAATTATTGGAGCGAGCACGGCCTGACGAGAGACGTTTGGCGCGGTTTTATTCGTTCACCGTGACCACGATCTCGGCTATTGCCTCGGTGAAAGCGAATTATTGGAGCGAGCACGGCCTGACGAGAGACGTTTGGCGCCGTTTTATTCGTTCACCGTGACCACGATCTCGGCTATTGCCTCGGTGAAAGCGAATTATTGGAGCGAGCACGGCCTGACGAGAGACGTTTGGCGCCGTTTCATTCGTTCACCATGACCACGATCTTGGCTATTGCCTCGGTGAAAGCGAATTATTGGAGAGAGCACGGCCTGACGAGAGACGTTCGGCGCGGATTTATTCGTTCACCGTGACCACGGTCTCGGCTATTGCCTCGGTGAAAGCGAATTATTGGAGCGAGCACGGCCTGACGAGAGACGTTTGGCGCCGTTTTATTCGTTCACCGTGACCACGATCTCGGCTATTGCCTCGGTGAAAGCGAATTATTGGAGAGAGCACGGCCTGACGAGAGACGTTCGGCGCGGTTTTATTCGTTCACCGTGACCACGATCTCGGCTATTGCCTCGGTGAAAGCGAATTATTGGAGCGAGCACGGCCTGACGAGAGACGTTTGGCGCCGTTTTATTCGTTCACCGTGACCACGATCTCGGCTATTGCCTCGGTGAAAGCGAATTATTGGAGAGAGCACGGCCTGACGAGAGACGTTCGGCGCGGTTTTATTCGTTCACCGTGACCACGATCTCGGCTATTGCCTCGGTGAAAGCGAATTATTGGAGCGAGCACGGCCTGACGAGAGACGTTTGGCGTGGTTTTATTCGTTCACCGTGACCACGATCTCGGCTATTGCCTCGGTGAAAAGCGAATTATTGGAGCGAGCACGGCCTGACGAGACGTTTGGCGCCGTTTTATTCGTTCACCGTGACCACGATCTCGGCTATTGCCTCGGTGAAAGCGAATTATTGGAGCGAGCACGGCCTGACGAGAGACGTTTGGCGCCGTTTTATTCGTTCACCGTGACCACGATCTCGGCTATTGCCTCGGTGAAAGCGAATTATTGGAGCGAGCACGGCCTGACGAGAGACGTTCGGCGCGGTTTTATTCGTTCACCGTGACCACGATCTCGGCTATTGCCTCGGTGAAAGCGAATTATTGGAGAGAGCACGGCCTGACGAGAGACGTTCGGCGCGGTTTTATTCGTTCACCGTGACCACGATCTCGGCTATTGCCTCGGTGAAAGCGAATTATTGGAGCGAGCACGGCCTGACGAGAGACGTTTGGCGCCGTTTTATTCGTTCACCGTGACCACGATCTCGGCTATTGCCTCGGTGAAAGCGAATTATTGGAGCGAGCACGGCCTGACGAGAGACGTTCGGCGCGGTTTTATTCGTTCACCGTGACCACGATCTCGGCTATTGCCTCGGTGAAAGCGAATTATTGGAGCGAGCACGGCCTGACGAGAGACGTTCGGCGCGGTTTTATTCGTTCACCGTGACCACGATCTCGGCTATTGCCTCGGTGAAAGCGAATTATTGGAGAGAGCACGGCCTGACGAGAGACGTTCGGCGCGGTTTTATTCGTTCACCGTGACCACGATCTCGGCTATTGCCTCGGTGAAAGCGAATTATTGGAGCGAGCACGGCCTGACGAGAGACGTTTGGCGCCGTTTTATTCGTTCACCGTGACCACGATCTCGGCTATTGCCTCGGTGAAAGCGAATTATTGGAGCGAGCACGGCCTGACGAGAGACGTTCGGCGCGGTTTTATTCGTTCACCGTGACCACGATCTCGGCTATTGCCTCGGTGAAAGCGAATTATTGGAGAGAGCACGGCCTGACGAGAGACGTTTGGCGCCGTTTTATTCGTTCACCGTGACCACGATCTCGGCTATTGCCTCGGTGAAAGCGAATTATTGGAGCGAGCACGGCCTGACGAGAGACGTTTGGCGCCGTTTTATTCGTTCACCGTGACCACGATCTCGGCTATTGCCTCGGTGAAAGCGAATTATTGGAGCGAGCACGGCCTGACGAGAGACGTTCGGCGCGGTTTTATTCGTTCACCGTGACCACGATCTCGGCTATTGCCTCGGTGAAAGCGAATTATTGGAGAGAGCACGGCCTGACGAGAGACGTTCGGCGCGGTTTTATTCGTTCACCGTGACCACGATCTCGGCTATTGCCTCGGTGAAAGCGAATTATTGGAGCGAGCACGGCCTGACGAGAGACGTTTGGCGCCGTTTTATTCGTTCACCGTGACCACGATCTCGGCTATTGCCTCGGTGAAAGCGAATTATTGGAGCGAGCACGGCCTGACGAGAGACGTTCGGCGCGGTTTTATTCGTTCACCGTGACCACGATCTCGGCTATTGCCTCGGTGAAAGCGAATTATTGGAGCGAGCACGGCCTGACGAGAGACGTTCGGCGCGGTTTTATTCGTTCACCGTGACCACGATCTCGGCTATTGCCTCGGTGAAAGCGAATTATTGGAGAGAGCACGGCCTGACGAGAGACGTTCGGCGCGGTTTTATTCGTTCACCGTGACCACGATCTCGGCTATTGCCTCGGTGAAAGCGAATTATTGGAGCGAGCACGGCCTGACGAGAGACGTTTGGCGCCGTTTTATTCGTTCACCGTGACCACGATCTCGGCTATTGCCTCGGTGAAAGCGAATTATTGGAGCGAGCACGGCCTGACGAGAGACGTTTGGCGCCGTTTTATTCGTTCACCGTGACCACGATCTCGGCTATTGCCTCGGTGAAAGCGAATTATTGGAGAGAGCACGGCCTGACGAGAGACGTTCGGCGCGGTTTTATTCGTTCACCGTGACCACGATCTCGGCTATTGCCTCGGTGAAAGCGAATTATTGGAGCGAGCACGGCCTGACGAGAGACGTTTGGCGCCGTTTTATTCGTTCACCGTGACCACGATCTCGGCTATTGCCTCGGTGAAAGCGAATTATTGGAGCGAGCACGGCCTGACGAGAGACGTTTGGCGCCGTTTTATTCGTTCACCGTGACCACGATCTCGGCTATTGCCTCGGTGAAAGCGAATTATTGGAGCGAGCACGGCCTGACGAGAGACGTTTGGCGCGGTTTTATTCGTTCACCGTGACCACGATCTCGGCTATTGCCTCGGTGAAAGCGAATTATTGGAGCGAGCACGGCCTGACGAGAGACGTTTGGCGCCGTTTTATTCGTTCACCGTGACCACGATCTCGGCTATTGCCTCGGTGAAAGCGAATTATTGGAGCGAGCACGGCCTGACGAAGACGTTTGGCGCCGTTTTATTCGTTCACCGTGACCACGATCTCGGCTATTGCCTCGGTGAAAGCGAATTATTGGAGCGAGCACGGCCTGACGAGAGACGTTTGGCGCGGTTTTATTCGTTCACCGTGACCACGATCTCGGCTATTGCCTCGGTGAAAGCGAATTATTGGAGCGAGCACGGCCTGACGAGAGACTTTTGGCGCCGTTTTATTCGTTCACCGTGACCACGATCTCGGCTATTGCCTCGGTGAAAGCGAATTATTGGAGCGAGCACGGCCTGACGAGAGACGTTTGGCGCCGTTTTATTCGTTCACCGTGACCACGATCTCGGCTATTGCCTCGGTGAAAGCGAATTATTGGAGAGAGCACGGCCTGACGAGAGACGTTCGGCGCGGTTTTATTCGTTCACCGTGACCACGATCTCGGCTATTGCCTCGGTGAAAGCGAATTATTGGAGCGAGCACGGCCTGACGAGAGACGTTTGGCGCCGTTTTATTCGTTCACCCGTGACCACGATCTCGGCTATTGCCTCGGTGAAAGCGAATTATTGGAGAGAGCACGGCCTGACGAGAGACGTTCGGCGCGGTTTTATTCGTTCACCGTGACCACGATCTCGGCTATTGCCTCGGTGAAAGCGAATTATTGGAGCGAGCACGGCCTGACGAGAGACGTTTGGCGCCGTTTTATTCGTTCACCGTGACCACGATCTCGGCTATTGCCTCGGTGAAAGCGAATTATTGGAGCGAGCACGGCCTGACGAGAGACGTTTGGCGCCGTTTTATTCGTTCACCGTGACCACGATCTCGGCTATTGCCTCGGTGAAAGCGAATTATTGGAGAGAGCACGGCCTGACGAGAGACGTTCGGCGCGGTTTTATTCGTTCACCGTGACCACGATCTCGGCTATTGCCTCGGTGAAAGCGAATTATTGGAGCGAGCACGGCCTGACGAGAGACGTTTGGCGCCGTTTTATTCGTTCACCGTGACCACGATCTCGGCTATTGCCTCGGTGAAAGCGAATTATTGGAGCGATCACGGCCTGACGAGAGACGTTTGGCGCCGTTTTATTCGTTCACCGTGACCACGATCTCGGCTATTGCCTCGGTGAAAGCGAATTATTGGAGAGAGCACGGCCTGACGAGAGACGTTCGGCGCGGTTTTATTCGTTCACCGTGACCACGATCTCGGCTATTGCCTCGGTGAAAGCGAATTATTGGAGCGAGCACGGCCTGACGAGAGACGTTCGGCGCGGTTTTATTCGTTCACCGTGACCACGATCTCGGCTATTGCCTCGGTGAAAGCGAATTATTGGAGAGAGCACGGCCTGACGAGAGACGTTCGGCGCGGTTTTATTCGTTCACCGTGACCACGATCTCGGCTATTGCCTCGGTGAAAGCGAATTATTGGAGCGAGCACGGCCTGACGAGAGACGTTTGGCGCCGTTTTATTCGTTCACCGTGACCACGATCTCGGCTATTGCCTCGGTGAAAGCGAATTATTGGAGTGAGCACGGCCTGACGAGAGACGTTTGTCGCCGTTTTATTCGTTCACCGTGACCACGATCTCGGCTATTGCCTCGGTGAAAGCGAATTATTGGAGAGAGCACGGCCTGACGAGAGACGTTTGGCGCCGTTTTATTCGTTCACCGTGACCACGATCTCGGCTATTGCCTCGGTGAAAGCGAATTATTGGAGCGAGCACGGCCTGACGAGAGACGTTTGGCGCCGTTTTATTCGTTCACCGTGACCACGATCTCGGCTATTGCCTCGGTGAAAGCGAATTATTGGAGCGAGCACGGCCTGACGAGAGACGTTTGGCGCCGTTTTATTCGTTCACCGTGACCACGATCTCGGCTATTGCCTCGGTGAAAGCGAATTATTGGAGAGAGCACGGCCTGACGAGAGACGTTCGGCGCGGTTTTATTCGTTCACCGTGACCACGATCTCGGCTATTGCCTCGGTGAAAGCGAATTATTGGAGCGAGCACGGCCTGACGAGAGACGTTCGGCGCGGTTTTATTCGTTCACCGTGACCACGATCTCGGCTATTGCCTTGGTGAAAGCGAATTATTGGAGCGAGCACGGCCTGACGAGAGACGTTTGGCGCCGTTTTATTCGTTCACCGTGACCACGATCTCGGCTATTGCCTCGGTGAAAGCGAATTATTGGAGCGAGCACGGCCTGACGAGAGACGTTTGGCGCCGTTTTATTCGTTCACCGTGACCACGATCTCGGCTATTGCCTCGGTGAAAGCGAATTATTGGAGCGAGCACGGCCTGACGAGAGACGTTTGGCGCGGTTTTATTCGTTCACCGTGACCACGATCTCGGCTATTGCCTCGGTGAAAGCGAATTATTGGAGCGAGCACGGCCTGACGAGAGACGTTTGGCGCTGTTTTATTCGTTCACCGTGACCACGATCTCGGCTATTGCCTCGGTGAAAGCGAATTATTGGAGCGAGCACGGCCTGACGAAGACGTTTGGCGCCGTTTTATTCGTTCACCGTGACCACGATCTCGGCTATTGCCTCGGTGAAAGCGAATTATTGGAGCGAGCACGGCCTGACGAGAGACGTTTGGCGCGGTTTTATTCGTTCACCGTGACCACGATCTCGGCTATTGCCTCGGTGAAAGCGAATTATTGGAGCGAGCACGGCCTGACGAGAGACTTTTGGCGCCGTTTTATTCGTTCACCGTGACCACGATCTCGGCTATTGCCTCGGTGAAAGCGAATTATTGGAGCGAGCACGGCCTGACGAGAGACGTTTGGCGCCGTTTTATTCGTTCACCGTGACCACGATCTCGGCTATTTCCTCGGTGAAAGCGAATTATTGGAGAGAGCACGGCCTGACGAGAGACGTTCGGCGCGGTTTTATTCGTTCACCGTGACCACGATCTCGGCTATTGCCTCGGTGAAAGCGAATTATTGGAGCGAGCACGGCCTGACGAGAGACGTTTGGCGCCGTTTTATTCGTTCACCGTGACCACGATCTCGGCTATTGCCTCGGTGAAAGCGAATTATTGGAGAGAGCACGGCCTGACGAGAGACGTTCGGCGCGGTTTTATTCGTTCACCGTGACCACGATCTCGGCTATTGCCTCGGTGAAAGCGAATTATTGGAGCGAGCACGGCCTGACGAGAGACGTTTGGCGCCGTTTTATTCGTTCACCGTGACCACGATCTCGGCTATTGCCTCGGTGAAAGCGAATTATTGGAGCGAGCACGGCCTGACGAGAGACGTTTGGCGCCGTTTTATTCGTTCACCGTGACCACGATCTCGGCTATTGCCTCGGTGAAAGCGAATTATTGGAGAGAGCACGGCCTGACGAGAGACGTTCGGCGCGGTTTTATTCGTTCACCGTGACCACGATCTCGGCTATTGCCTCGGTGAAAGCGAATTATTGGAGCGAGCACGGCCTGACGAGAGACGTTTGGCGCCGTTTTATTCGTTCACCGTGACCACGATCTCGGCTATTGCCTCGGTGAAAGCGAATTATTGGAGCGATCACGGCCTGACGAGAGACGTTTGGCGCCGTTTTATTCGTTCACCGTGACCACGATCTCGGCTATTGCCTCGGTGAAAGCGAATTATTGGAGAGAGCACGGCCTGACGAGAGACGTTCGGCGCGGTTTTATTCGTTCACCGTGACCACGATCTCGGCTATTGCCTCGGTGAAAGCGAATTATTGGAGCGAGCACGGCCTGACGAGAGACGTTTGGCGCCGTTTTATTCGTTCACCGTGACCACGATCTCGGCTATTGCCTCGGTGAAAGCGAATTATTGGAGCGAGCACGGCCTGACGAGAGACGTTTGGCGCCGTTTTATTCGTTCACCGTGACCACGATCTCGGCTATTGCCTCGGTGAAGGCGAATTATTGGAGCGAGCACGGCCTGACGAGAGACGTTCGGCGCGGTTTTATTCGTTCACCGTGACCACGATCTCGGCTATTGCCTCGGTGAAAGCGAATTATTGGAGCGAGCACGGCCTGACGAGAGACGTTCGGCGCGGTTTTATTCGTTTCCGTGACCACGATCTCGGCTATTGCCTCGGTGAAAGCGAATTATTGGAGAGAGCACGGCCTGACGAGAGACGTTCGGCGCGGTTTTATTCGTTCACCGTGACCACGATCTCGGCTATTGCCTCGGTGAAAGCGAATTATTGGAGCGAGCACGGCCTGACGAGAGACGTTTGGCGCCGTTTTATTCATTCACCGTGACCACGATCTCGGCTATTGCCTCGGTGAAAGCGAATTATTGGAGCGAGCACGGCCTGACGAGAGACGTTCGGCGCGGTTTTATTCGTTCACCGTGACCACGATCTCGGCTATTGCCTCGGTGAAAGCGAATTATTGGAGCGAGCACGGCCTGACGAGAGACGTTCGGCGCGGTTTTATTCGTTCACCGTGACCACGATCTCGGCTATTGCCTCGGTGAAAGCGAATTATTGGAGAGAGCACGGCCTGACGAGAGACGTTCGGCGCGGTTTTATTCGTTCACCGTGACCACGATCTCGGCTATTGCCTCGGTGAAAGCGAATTATTGGAGCGAGCACGGCCTGACGAGAGACGTTTGGCGCCGTTTTATTCGTTCACCGTGACCACGATCTCGGCTATTGCCTCGGTGAAAGCGAATTATTGGAGCGAGCACGGCCTGACGAGAGACGTTTGGCGCCGTTTTATTCGTTCACCGTGACCACGATCACGGCTATTGCCTCGGTGAAAGCGAATTATTGGAGCGAGCACGGCCTGACAAGAGACGTTCGGCGCGGTTTTATTCGTTCACCTGGACCACGATCTCGGCTATTGCCTCGGTGAAAGCGAATTATTGGAGAGAGCACGGCCTGACGAGAGACGTTCGGCGCGGTTTTATTCGTTCACCGTGACCACGATCTCGGCTATTGCCTCGGTGAAAGCGAATTATTGGAGCGAGCACGGCCTGACGAGAGACGTTTGGCGCCGTTTTATTCGTTCACCGTGACCACGATCTCGGCTATTGCCTCGGTGAAAGCGAATTATTGGAGAGAGCACGGCCTGACGAGAGACGTTCGGCGCGGTTTTATTCGTTCACCGTGACCACGATCTCGGCTATTGCCTCGGTGAAAGCGAATTATTGGAGCGAGCACGGCCTGACGAGAGACGTTTGGCGCCGTTTTATTCGTTCACCGTGACCACGATCTCGGCTATTGCCTCGGTGAAAGCGAGTTATTGGAGCGAGCACGGCTTGACGAGAGACGTTTGGCGCCGTTTTATTCGTTCACCGTGACCACGATCTCGGCTATTGCCTCGGTGAAAGCGAATTATTGGAGAGAGCACGGCCTGACGAGAGACGTTTGGCGCCGTTTTATTCGTTCACCGTGACCACGATCTCGGCTATTGCCTCGGTGAAAGCGAATTATTGGAGCGAGCACGGCCTGACGAGAGACGTTTGGCGCCGTTTTATTCGTTCACCGTGACCACGATCTCGGCTATTGCCTCGGTGAAAGCGAATTATTGGAGCGAGCACGGCCTGACGAGAGACGTTTGGCGCCGTTTTATTCGTTCACCGTGACCACGATCTCGGCTATTGCCTCGGTGAAAGCGAATTATTGGAGTGAGCACGGCCTGACGAGAGACGTTTGGCGCCGTTTTATTCGTTCACCGTGACCACGATCTCGGCTATTGCCTCGGTGAAAGCAAATTATTGGAGCGAGCACGGCCTGACGAGAGACGTTCGGCGCGGTTTTATTCGTTCACCGTGACCACGATCTCGGCTATTGCCTCGGTGAAAGCGAATTATTGGAGAGAGCACGGCCTGACGAGAGACGTTCGGCGCGGTTTTATTCGTTCACCGTGACCACGATCTCGGCTATTGCCTCGGTGAAAGCGAATTATTGGAGCGAGCACGGCCTGACGAGAGACGTTTGGCGCCGTTTTATTCGTTCACCGTGACCACGATCTCGGCTATTGCCTCGGTGAAAGCGAATTATTGGAGCGAGCACGGCCTGACGAGAGACGTTTGGCGCCGTTTTATTCGTTCACCGTGACCACGATCTCGGCTATTGCCTCGGTGAAAGCGAATTATTGAAGCGAGCACGGCCTGACGAGAGACGTTCGGCGCGGTTTTATTCGTTCACCGTGACCACGATCTCGGCTATTGCCTCGGTGAAAGCGAATTATTGGAGAGAGCACCGCCTGACGAGAGACGTTCGGCGCGGTTTTATTCGTTCACCGTGACCACGATCTCGGCTATTGCCTCGGTGAAAGCGAATTATTGGAGCGAGCACGGCCTGACGAGAGACGTTTGGCGCCGTTTTATTCGTTCACCGTGACCACGATCTCGGCTATTGCCTCGGTGAAAGCGAATTATTGGAGCGAGCATGGCCTGACGAGAGACGTTCGGCGCGGTTTTATTCGTTCACCGTGACCACGATCTCGGCTATTGCCTCGGTGAAAGCGAATTATTGGAGAGAGCACGGCCTGACGAGAGACGTTTGGCGCGGTTTTATTCGTTCACCGTGACCACGATCTCGGCTATTGCCTCGGTGAAAGCGAATTATTGGAGCGAGCACGGCCTGACGAGAGACAATCGGCGCGGTTTTATTCGTTCACCGTGACCACGATCTCGGCTATTGCCTCGGTGAAAGCGAATTATTGGAGCGAGCACGGCCTGACGAGAGACGTTCGGCGCCGTTTTATTCGTTCACCGTGACCACGATCTCGGCTATTGCCTCGGTGAAAGCGAATTATTGGAGAGAGCACGGCCTGACGAGGGACGTTCGGCGCCGTTTTATTCGTTCACCGTGACCACGATCTCGGCTATTGCCTCGGTGAAAGCGAATTATTGGAGAGAGCACGGCCTGACGAGAGACGTTCGGCGCCGTTTTATTCGTTCACCGTGACCACGATCTCGGCTATTGCCTCGGTGAAAGCGAATTATTGGAGAGAGCACGGCCTGACGAGACGTTCGGCGCGGTTTTATTCGTTCACCGTGACCACGATCTCGGCTATTGCCTCGGTGAAAGCGAATTATTGGAGAGAGCACGGCCTGACAAGAGACGTTCGGCGCCGTTTTATTCGTTCACCGTGACCACGATCTCGGCTATTGCCTCGGTGAAAGCGAATTATTGGAGAGAGCACGGCCTGACGAGAGACGTTCGGCGCCGTTTTATTCGTTCACCGTGACTACGATCTCGGCTATTGCCTCGGTGAAAGCGAATTATTGGAGAGAGCACGGCCTGACGAGAGACGTTCGGCGCCGTTTTATTCGTTCACCGTGACCACGATCTCGGCTATTGCCTCGGTGAAAGCGAATTATTGGAGAGAGCACGGCCTGACGAGAGACGTTTGGCGCCGTTTTATTCGTTCACCGTGACCACGATCTCGGCTATTGCCTCGGTGAAAGCGAATTATTGGAGAGAGCACGGCCTGACGAGAGACGTTTGGCGCCGTTTTATTCGTTCACCGTGACCACGATCTCGGCTATTGCCTCGGTGAAAGCGAATTATTGGAGAGAGCACGGCCTGACGAGAGACGTTCGGCGCGGTTTTATTCGATCACCGTGACCACGATCTCGGCTATTGCCTCGGTGAAAGCGAATTATTGGAGCGAGCACGGCCTGACGAGAGACGTTTGGCGCCGTTTTATTCGTTCACCGTGACCACGATCTCGGCTATTGCCTCGGTGAAAGCGAATTATTGGAGCGAGCACGGTCTGACGAGAGACGTTTGGCGCCGTTTTATTCGTTCACCGTGACCACGATCTCGGCTATTGCCTCGGTGAAAGCGAATTATTGAAGCGAGCACGGCCTGACGAGAGACGTTCGGCGCGGTTTTATTCGTTCACCGTGACCACGATCTCGGCTATTGCCTCGGTGAAAGCGAATTATTGGAGAGAGCACGGCCTGACGAGAGACGTTCGGCGCGGTTTTATTCGTTCACCGTGACCACGATCTCGGCTATTGCCTCGGTGAAAGCGAATTATTGGAGCGAGCATGGCCTGACGAGAGACGTTTGGCGCCGTTTTATTCGTTCACCGTGACCACGATCTCGGCTATTGCCTCGGTGAAAGCGAATTATTGGAGCGAGCACGGCCTGACGAGAGACGTTCGGCGCGGTTTTATTCGTTCACCGTGACCACGATCTCGGCTATTGCCTCGGTGAAAGCGAATTATTGGAGAGAGCACGGCCTGACGAGAGACGTTTGGCGCGGTTTTATTCGTTCACCGTGACCACGATCTCGGCTATTGCCTCGGTGAAAGCGAATTATTGGAGAGAGCACGGCCTGACGAGAGACGTTCGGCGCCGTTTTATTCGTTCACCGTGACCACGATCTCGGCTATTGCCTCGGTGAAAGCGAATTATTGGAGAGAGCACGGCCTGACGAGAGACGTTCGGCGCCGTTTTATTCGTTCACCGTGACCACGATCTCGGCTATTGCCTCGGTGAAAGCGAATTATTGGAGAGAGCACGGCCTGACGAGACGTTCGGCGCGGTTTTATTCGTTCACCGTGACCACGATCTCGGCTATTGCCTCGGTGAAAGCGAATTATTGGAGAGAGCACGGCCTGACGAGAGACGTTTGGCGCCGTTTTATTCGTTCACCGTGACCACGATCTCGGCTATTGCCTCGGTGAAAGCGAATTATTGGAGAGAGCACGGCCTGACGAGAGACGTTCGGCGCGGTTTTATTCGTTCACCGTGACCACGATCTCGGCTATTGCCTCGGTGAAAGCGAATTATTGGAGCGAGCACGGCCTGACGAGAGACGTTTGGCGCCGTTTTATTCGTTCACCGTGACCACGATCTCGGCTATTGCCTCGGTGAAAGCGAATTATTGGAGCGAGCACGGCCTGACGAGAGACGTTTGGCGCCGTTTTATTCGTTCACCGTGACCACGATCTCGGCTATTGCCTCGGTGAAAGCGAATTATTGGAGCGAGCACGGCCTGACGAGAGACGTTCGGCGCGGTTTTATTCGTTCACCGTGACCACGATCTCGGCTATTGCCTCGGTGAAAGCGAATTATTGGAGCGAGCACGGCCTGACGAGAGACGTTCGGCGCGGTTTTATTCGTTCACCTGGACCACGATCTCGGCTATTGCCTCGGTGAAAGCGAATTATTGGAGAGAGCACGGCCTGACGAGAGACGTTCGGCGCGGTTTTATTCGTTCACCGTGACCACGATCTCGGCTATTGCCTCGGTGAAAGCGAATTATTGGAGCGAGCACGGCCTGACGAGAGACGTTTGGCGCCGTTTTATTCGTTCACCGTGACCACGATCTCGGCTATTGCCTCGGTGAAAGCGAATTATTGGAGAGAGCACGGCCTGACGAGAGACGTTCGGCGCGGTTTTATTCGTTCACCGTGACCACGATCTCGGCTATTGCCTCGGTGAAAGCGAATTATTGGAGCGAGCACGGCCTGACGAGAGACGTTTGGCGCCGTTTTATTCGTTCACCGTGACCACGATCTCGGCTATTGCCTCGGTGAAAGCGAGTTATTGGAGCGAGCACGGCCTGACGAGAGACGTTTGGCGCCGTTTTATTCGTTCACCGTGACCACGATCTCGGCTATTGCCTCGGTGAAAGCGAATTATTGGAGAGAGCACGGCCTGACGAGAGACGTTTGGCGCCGTTTTATTCGTTCACCGTGACCACGATCTCGGCTATTGCCTCGGTGAAAGCGAATTATTGGAGCGAGCACGGCCTGACGAGAGACGTTTGGCGCCGTTTTATTCGTTCACCGTGACCACGATCTCGGCTATTGCCTCGGTGAAAGCGAATTATTGGAGCGAGCACGGCCTGACGAGAGACGTTTGGCGCCGTTTTATTCGTTCACCGTGACCACGATCTCGGCTATTGCCTCGGTGAAAGCGAATTATTGGAGAGAGCACGGCCTGACGAGAGACGTTTGGCGCCGTTTTATTCGTTCACCGTGACCACGATCTCGGCTATTGCCTCGGTAAAAGCGAATTATTGGAGAGAGCACGGCCTGACGAGAGACGTTCGGCGCGGTTTTATTCGTTCACCGGGACCACGATCTCGGCTATTGCCTCGGTGAAAGCGAATTATTGGAGCGAGCACGGCCTGACGAGAGACGTTTGGCGCCGTTTTATTCGTTCACCGTGACCACGATCTCGGCTATTGCCTCGGTGAAAGCAAATTATTGGAGCGAGCACGGCCTGACGAGAGACGTTCGGCGCGGTTTTATTCGTTCACCGTGACCACGATCTCGGCTATTGCCTCGGTGAAAGCGAATTATTGGAGAGAGCACGGCCTGACGAGAGACGTTCGGCGCGGTTTTATTCGTTCACCGTGACCACGATCTCGGCTATTGCCTCGGTGAGAGCGAATTATTGGAGCGAGCACGGCCTGACGAGAGACGTTTGGCGCCGTTTTATTCGTTCACCGTGACCACGATCTCGGCTATTGCCTCGGTGAAAGCGAATTATTGAAGCGAGCACGGCCTGACGAGAGACGTTCGGCGCGGTTTTATTCGTTCACCGTGACCACGATCTCGGCTATTGCCTCGGTGAAAGCGAATTATTGGAGAGAGCACGGCCTGACGAGAGACGTTCGGCGCGGTTTTATTCGTTCACCGTGACCACGATCTCGGCTATTGCCTCGGTGAAAGCGAATTATTGGAGCGAGCATGGCCTGACGAGAGACGTTTGGCGCCGTTTTATTCGTTCACCGTGACCACGATCTCGGCTATTGCCTCGGTGAAAGCGAATTATTGGAGCGAGCACGGCCTGACGAGAGACGTTCGGCGCGGTTTTATTCGTTCACCGTGACCACGATCTCGGCTATTGCCTCGGTGAAAGCGAATTATTGGAGAGAGCACGGCCTGACGAGAGACGTTTGGCGCGGTTTTATTCGTTCACCGTGACCACGATCTCGGCTATTGCCTCGGTGAAAGCGAATTATTGGAGAGAGCACGGCCTGACGAGAGACGTTCGGCGCCGTTTTATTCGTTCACCGTGACCACGATCTCGGCTATTGCCTCGGTGAAAGCGAATTATTGGAGAGAGCACGGCCTGACGAGAGACGTTCGGCGCCGTTTTATTCGTTCACCGTGACCACGATCTCGGCTATTGCTTCGGTGAAAGCGAATTATTGGAGAGAGCACGGCCTGACGAGACGTTCGGCGCGGTTTTATTCGTTCACCGTGACCACGATCTCGGCTATTGCCTCGGTGAAAGCGAATTATTGGAGAGAGCACGGCCTGACGAGAGACGTTTGGCGCCGTTTTATTCGTTCACCGTGACCACGATCTCGGCTATTGCCTCGGTGAAAGCGAATTATTGGAGAGAGCACGGCCTGACGAGAGACGTTCGGCGCGGTTTTATTCGTTCACCGTGACCACGATCTCGGCTATTGCCTCGGTGAAAGCGAATTATTGGAGCGAGCACGGCCTGACGAGAGACGTTTGGCGCCGTTTTATTCGTTCACCGTGACCACGATCTCGGCTATTGCCTCGGTGAAAGCGAATTATTGGAGCGAGCACGGCCTGACGAGAGACGTTTGGCGCCGTTTTATTCGTTCACCGTGACCACGATCTCGGCTATTGCCTCGGTGAAAGCGAATTATTGGAGCGAGCACGGCCTGACGAGAGACGTTCGGCGCGGTTTTATTCGTTCACCGTGACCACGATCTCGGCTATTGCCTCGGTGAAAGCGAATTATTGGAGTGAGCAAGGCCTGACGAGAGACGTTCGGCGCGGTTTTATTCGTTTCCGTGACCACGATCTCGGCTATTGCCTCGGTGAAAGCGAATTATTGGAGAGAGCACGGCCTGACGAGAGACGTTCGGCGCGGTTTTATTCGTTCACCGTGACCACGATCTCGGCTATTGCCTCGGTGAAAGCGAATTATTGGAGCGAGCACGGCCTGACGAGAGACGTTTGGCGCCGTTTTATTCATTCACCGTGACCACGATCTCGGCTATTGCCTCGGTGAAAGCGAATTATTGGAGCGAGCACGGCCTGACGAGAGACGTTCGGCGCGGTTTTATTCGTTCACCGTGACCACGATCTCGGCTATTGCCTCGGTGAAAGCGAATTATTGGAGCGAGCACGGCCTGACGAGAGACGTTCGGCGCGGTTTTATTCGTTCACCGTGACCACGATCTCGGCTATTGCCTCGGTGAAAGCGATTTATTGGAGAGAGCACGGCCTGACGAGAGACGTTCGGCGCGGTTTTATTCGTTCACCGTGACCACGATCTCGGCTATTGCCTCGGTGAAAGCGAATTATTGGAGCGAGCACGGCCTGACGAGAGACGTTTGGCGCCGTTTTATTCGTTCACCGTGACCACGATCTCGGCTATTGCCTCGGTGAAAGCGAATTATTGGAGCGAGCACGGCCTGACGAGAGACGTTTGGCGCCGTTTTATTCGTTCACCGTGACCACGATCTCGGCTATTGCCTCGGTGAAAGCGAATTATTGGAGCGAGCACGGCCTGACGAGAGACGTTCGGCGCGGTTTTATTCGTTCACCTGGACCACGATCTCGGCTATTGCCTCGGTGAAAGCGAATTATTGGAGAGAGCACGGCCTGACGAGAGACGTTCGGCGCGGTTTTATTCGTTCACCGTGACCACGATCTCGGCTATTGCCTCGGTGAAAGCGAATTATTGGAGCGAGCACGGCCTGACGAGAGACGTTTGGCGCCGTTTTATTCGTTCACCGTGACCACGATCTCGGCTATTGCCTCGGTGAAAGCGAATTATTGGAGAGAGCACGGCCTGACGAGAGACGTTCGGCGCGGTTTTATTCGTTCACCGTGACCACGATCTCGGCTATTGCCTCGGTGAAAGCGAATTATTGGAGCGAGCACGGCCTGACGAGAGACGTTTGGCGCCGTTTTATTCGTTCACCGTGACCACGATCTCGGCTATTGCCTCGGTGAAAGCGAGTTATTGGAGCGAGCACGGCCTGACGAGAGACGTTTGGCGCCGTTTTATTCGTTCACCGTGACCACGATCTCGGCTATTGCCTCGGTGAAAGCGAATTATTGGAGAGAGCACGGCCTGACGAGAGACGTTTGGCGCCGTTTTATTCGTTCACCGTGACCACGATCTCGGCTATTGCCTCGGTGAAAGCGAATTATTGGAGCGAGCACGGCCTGACGAGAGACGTTTGGCGCCGTTTTATTCGTTCACCGTGACCACGATCTCGGCTATTGCCTCGGTGAAAGCGAATTATTGGAGCGAGCACGGCCTGACGAGAGACGTTTGGCGCCGTTTTATTCGTTCACCGTGACCACGATCTCGGCTATTGCCTCGGTGAAAGCGAATTATTGGAGAGAGCACGGCCTGACGAGAGACGTTTGGCGCCGTTTTATTCGTTCACCGTGACCACGATCTCGGCTATTGCCTCGGTAAAAGCGAATTATTGGAGAGAGCACGGCCTGACGAGAGACGTTCGGCGCGGTTTTATTCGTTCACCGGGACCACGATCTCGGCTATTGCCTCGGTGAAAGCGAATTATTGGAGCGAGCACGGCCTGACGAGAGACGTTTGGCGCCGTTTTATTCGTTCACCGTGACCACGATCTCGGCTATTGCCTCGGTGAAAGCAAATTATTGGAGCGAGCACGGCCTGACGAGAGACGTTCGGCGCGGTTTTATTCGTTCACCGTGACCACGATCTCGGCTATTGCCTCGGTGAAAGCGAATTATTGGAGAGAGCACGGCCTGACGAGAGACGTTCGGCGCGGTTTTATTCGTTCACCGTGACCACGATCTCGGCTATTGCCTCGGTGAGAGCGAATTATTGGAGCGAGCACGGCCTGACGAGAGACGTTTGGCGCCGTTTTATTCGTTCACCGTGACCACGATCTCGGCTATTGCCTCGGTGAAAGCGAATTATTGGAGCGAGCACGGCCTGACGAGAGACGTTTGACGCCGTTTTATTCGTTCACCGTGACCACGATCTCGGCTATTGCCTCGGTGAAAGCGAATTATTGAAGCGAGCACGGCCTGACGAGAGACGTTCGGCGCGGTTTTATTCGTTCACCGTGACCACGATCTCGGCTATTGCCTCGGTGAAAGCGAATTATTGGAGAGAGCACCGCCTGACGAGAGACGTTCGGCGCGGTTTTATTCGTTCACCGTGACCACGATCTCGGCTATTGCCTCGGTGAAAGCGAATTATTGGAGCGAGCACGGCCTGACGAGAGACGTTTGGCGCCGTTTTATTCGTTCACCGTGACCACGATCTCGGCTATTGCCTCGGTGAAAGCGAATTATTGGAGCGAGCACGGCCTGACGAGAGACGTTCGGCGCGGTTTTATTCGTTCACCGTGACCACGATCTCGGCTATTGCCTCGGTGAAAGCGAATTATTGGAGAGAGCACGGCCTGACGAGAGACGTTTGGCGCGGTTTTATTCGTTCACCGTGACCACGATCTCGGCTATTGCCTCGGTGAAAGCGAATTATTGGAGCGAGCACGGCCTGACGAGAGACGTTCGGCGCGGTTTTATTCGTTCACCGTGACCACGATCTCGGCTATTGCCTCGGTGAAAGCGAATTATTGGAGCGAGCACGGCCTGACGAGAGACGTTCGGCGCCGTTTTATTCGTTCACCGTGACCACGATCTCGGCTAATGCCTCGGTGAAAGCGAATTATTGGAGAGAGCACGGCCTGACGAGAGACGTTCGGCACCGTTTTATTCGTTCACCGTGACCACGATCTCGGCTATTGCCTCGGTGAAAGCGAATTATTGGAGAGAGCACGGCCTGACGAGAGACGTTCGGCGCCGTTTTATTCGTTCACCGTGACCACGATCTCGGCTATTGCCTCGGTGAAAGCGAATTATTGGAGAGAGCACGGCCTGACGAGACGTTCGGCGCGGTTTTATTCGTTCACCGTGACCACGATCTCGGCTATTGCCTCGGTGAAAGCGAATTATTGGAGAGAGCACGGCCTGACAAGAGACGTTCGGCGCCGTTTTATTCGTTCACCGTGACCACGATCTCGGCTATTGCCTCGGTGAAAGCGAATTATTGGAGAGAGCACGGCCTGACGAGAGACGTTCGGCGCCGTTTTATTCGTTCACCGTGACTACGATCTCGGCTATTGCCTCGGTGAAAGCGAATTATTGGAGAGAGCACGGCCTGACGAGAGACGTTCGGCGCCGTTTTATTCGTTCACCGTGACCACGATCTCGGCTATTGCCTCGGTGAAAGCGAATTATTGGAGAGAGCACGGCCTGACGAGAGACGTTTGGCGCCGTTTTATTCGTTCACCGTGACCACGATCTCGGCTATTGCCTCGGTGAAAGCGAATTATTGGAGAGAGCACGGCCTGACGAGAGATGTTTGGCGCCGTTTTATTCGTTCACCGTGACCACGATCTCGGCTATTGCCTCGGTGAAAGCGAATTATTGGAGAGAGCACGGCCTGACGAGAGACGTTCGGCGCGGTTTTATTCGATCACCGTGACCACGATCTCGGCTATTGCCTCGGTGAAAGCGAATTATTGGAGCGAGCACGGCCTGACAAGAGACGTTTGGCGCCGTTTTATTCGTTCACCGTGACCACGATCTCGGCTATTGCCTCGGTGAAAGCGAATTATTGGAGCGAGCACGGCCTGACGAGAGACGTTTGGCGCCGTTTTATTCGTTCACCGTGACCACGATCTCGGCTATTGCCTCGGTGAAAGCGAATTATTGAAGCGAGCACGGCCTGACGAGAGACGTTCGGCGCGGTTTTATTCGTTCACCGTGACCACGATCTCGGCTATTGCCTCGGTGAAAGCGAATTATTGGAGAGAGCACGGCCTGACGAGAGACGTTCGGCGCGGTTTTATTCGTTCACCGTGACCACGATCTCGGCTATTGCCTCGGTGAAAGCGAATTATTGGAGCGAGCATGGCCTGACGAGAGACGTTTGGCGCCGTTTTATTCGTTCACCGTGACCACGATCTCGGCTATTGCCTCGGTGAAAGCGAATTATTGGAGCGAGCACGGCCTGACGAGAGACGTTCGGCGCGGTTTTATTCGTTCACCGTGACCACGATCTCGGCTATTGCCTCGGTGAAAGCGAATTATTGGAGAGAGCACGGCCTGACGAGAGACGTTTGGCGCGGTTTTATTCGTTCACCGTGACCACGATCTCGGCTATTGCCTCGGTGAAAGCGAATTATTGGAGCGAGCACGGCCTGACGAGAGACGTTCGGCGCGGTTTTATTCGTTCACCGTGACCACGATCTCGGCTATTGCCTCGGTGAAAGCGAATTATTGGAGAGAGCACGGCCTGACGAGAGACGTTCGGCGCCGTTTTATTCGTTCACCGTGACCACGATCTCGGCTATTGCCTCGGTGAAAGCGAATTATTGGAGAGAGCACGGCCTGACGAGAGACGTTCGGCGCCGTTTTATTCGTTCACCGTGACCACGATCTCGGCTATTGCCTCGGTGAAAGCGAATTATTGGAGAGAGCACGGCCTGACGAGACGTTCGGCGCGGTTTTATTCGTTCACCGTGACCACGATCTCGGCTATTGCCTCGGTGAAAGCGAATTATTGGAGAGAGCACGGCCTGACGAGAGACGTTCGGCGCCGTTTTATTCGTTCACCGTGACCACGATCTCGGCTATTGCCTCGGTGAAAGCGAATTATTGGAGAGAGCACGGCCTGACGAGAGACGTTCGGCGCCGTTTTATTCGTTCACCGTGACCACGATCTCGGCTATTGCCTCGGTGAAAGCGAATTATTGGAGAGAGCACGGCCTGACGAGAGACGTTCGGCGCCGTTTTATTCGTTCACCGTGACCACGATCTCGGCTATTGCCTCGGTGAAAGCGAATTATTGGAGAGAGCACGGCCTGACGAGAGACGTTTGGCGCCGTTTTATTCGTTCACCGTGACCACGATCTCGGCTATTGCCTAGGTGAAAGCGAATTATTGGAGAGAGCACGGCCTGACGAGAGACGTTCGGCGCGGTTTTATTCGTTCAACGTGACAACGATCTCGGCTATTGCCTCGGTGAAAGCGAATTATTGGAGAGAGCACGGCCTTGCGAGAGACGTTCGGCGCCGTTTTATTCGTTCACCGTGACCACGATCTCGGCTATTGCCTTGGTGAAAGCGAATTATTGGAGAGAGCGCGGCCTGACGAGAGACGTTCGGCGCGGTTTTATTCGTTCACCGTGACCACGATCTCGGCTATTGCCTCGGTGAAAGCGAATTATTGGAGAGAGCACGGCCTGACGAGAGACGTTTGGCGCCGTTTTATTCGTTCACCGTGACCACGATCTCGGCTATTGCCTCGGTGAAAGCGAATTATTGGAGAGAGCACGGCCTGACGAGAGACGTTCGGCGCCGTTTTATTTGTTCACCGTGACCACGATCTCGGCTATTGCCTCGGTGAAAGCGAATTATTGGAGAGAGCACGGCCTGACGAGAGACGTTCGGCGCCGTTTTATTCGTTCACCGTGACCACGATCTCGGCTATTGCCTCGGTGAAAGCGAATTATTGGAGAGAGCACGGCCTGACGAGAGACGTTCGGCGCGGTTTTAGTCGTTCACCGTGACCACGATCTCGGCTATTGCCTCGGTGAAAGCGAATTATTGGAGAGAGCGCGGCCTGACGAGAGACGTTCGGCGCCGTTTTATTCGTTCACCGTGACCACGATCTCGGCTATTGCCGCGGTGAAAGCGAATTATTGGAGAGAGCACGACCTGACGAGAGACGTTCGGCGCCGTTTTATTCGTTCACCATGACCACGATCTCGGCTATTGCCTCGGTGAAAGCGAATTATTGGAGAGAGCACGGCCTGACGAGAGACGTTCGGCGCGGTTTTATTCGTTCACCGTGACCACGATCTCAGCTATTGCCTCGGTGAAAGCGAATTATTGGAGAGAGCACGGCCTGACGAGAGACGTTCGGCGCCGTTTTATTCGTTCACCGTGACCACGATCTCGGCTATTGCCTCGGTGAAAGCGAATTATTGGAGAGAGCACGGCCTGACGAGAGACGTTCGGCGCGGTTTTATTCGTTCACCGTGACCACGATCTCGGCTATTGCCTCGGTGAAAGCGAATTATTGGAGAGAGCAAGGCCTGACGAGAGACGTTCGGCGCCGTTTTATTCGTTCACCGTGACCACGATCTCGGCTATTGCCTCGGTGAAAGCGAATTATTGGATAGAGCACGGCCTGACGAGAGACGTTCGGCGCCGTTTTATTCGTTCACCGTGACCACGATCTCGGCTATTGCCTCGGTGAAAGCGAATTATTGGAGAGAGCACGGCCTGACGAGAGACGTTTGGCGCCGTTTTATTCGTTCACCGTGACCACGATCTCGGCTATTGCCTCGGTGAAAGCGAATTATTGGAGCGAGCACGGCCTGACGAGAGACGTTCGGCGCGGTTTTATTCGTTCACCGTGACCACGATCTCGGCTAATGCCTCGGTGAAAGCGAATTATTGGAGAGAGCACGGCCTGACGAGAGACGTTTGGCGCGGTTTTATTCGTTCACCGTGACCACGATCTCGGCTATTGCCTCGGTGAAAGCGAAATATTGGAGCGAGCACGGCCTGACGAGAGACGTTCGGCGCGGTTTTATTCGTTCACCGTGACCACGATCTCGGCTATTGCCTCGGTGAAAGCGAATTATTGGAGAGAGCACGGCCTGACGAGAGACGTTCGGCGCGGTTTTATTCGTTCACCGTGACCACGATCTCGGCTATTGCCTCGGTGAAAGCGAATTATTGGAGCGAGCACGGCCTGACGAGAGACGTTTGGCGCCGTTTTATTCGTTCACCGTGACCACGATCTCGGCTATTGCCTCGGTGAAAGCGAATTATTGGAGAGAGCACGGCCTGACGAGAGACGTTCGGCGCGGTTTTATTCGTTCACCGTGACCACGATCTCGGCTATTGCCTCGGTGAAAGCGAATTATTGGAGCGAGCACGGCCTGACGAGAGACGTTTGGCGCGGTTTTATTCGTTCACCGTGACCACGATCTCGGCTATTGCCTCGGTGAAAGCGAATTATTGGAGCGAGCACGGCCTGACGAGAGACGTTTGGCACCGTTTTATTCGTTCACCGTGACCACGATCTCGGCTATTGCCTCGGTGAAAGCGAATTATTGGAGCGAGGCACGGCCTGAGGAGAGACGTTCGGCGCGGTTTTATTCGTTCACCGTGACCACGATCTCGGCTATTGCCTCGGTGAAAGCGAATTATTGGAGCGAGCACGGCCTGACGAGAGACGTTTGGCGCCGTTTTATTCGTTCACCGTGACCACGATCTCGGCTATTGCCTCGGTGAAAGCGAATTATTGGAGAGAGCACGGCCTGACGAGAGACGTTCGGCGCGGTTTTATTCGTTCACCGTGACCACGATCTCGGCTATTGCCTCGGTGAAAGCGAATTATTGGAGCGAGCACGGCCTGACGAGAGACGTTTGGCGCCGGTTTTATTCGTTCACCGTGACCACGATCTCGGCTATTGCCTCGGTGAAAGCGAATTATTGGAGCGAGCACGGCCTGACGAGAGACGTTTGGCGCCGTTTTATTCGTTCACCGTGACCACGATCTCGGCTATTGCCTCGGTGAAAGCGAATTATTGGAGAGAGCACGGCCTGACGAGAGACGTTCGGCGCGGTTTTATTCGTTCACCGTGACCACGATCTCGGCTATTGCCTCGGTGAAAGCGAATTATTGGAGCGAGCACGACCTGACGAGAGACGTTTGGCGCCGTTTTATTCGTTCACCGTGACCACGATCTCGGCTATTGCCTCGGTGAAAGCGAATTATTGGAGAGAGCACGGCCTGACGAGAGACGTTCGGCGCGGTTTTATTCGTTCACCGTGACCACGATCTCGGCTATTGCCTCGGTGAAAGCGAATTATTGGAGCGAGCACGGCCTGACGAGAGACGTTTGGCGCCGTTTTATTCGTTCACCGTGACCACGATCTCGGCTATTGCCTCGGTGAAAGCGAATTATTGGAGCGAGCACGGCCTGACGAGAGACGTTTGGCGCCGTTTTATTCGTTCACCGTGACCACGATCTCGGCTATTGCCTCGGTGAAAGCGAATTATTGGAGAGAGCACGGCCTGACGAGAGACGTTCGGCGCGGTTTTATTCGTTCACCGTGACCACGATCTCGGCTATTGCCTCGGTGAAAGCGAATTATTGGAGAGAGCACGGCCTGACGAGAGACGTTTGGCGCCGTTTTATTCGTTCACCGTGACCACGATCTCGGCTATTGCCTCGGTGAAAGCGAATTATTGGAGCGAGCACGGCCTGACGAGAGACGTTTGGCGCCGTTTTATTCGTTCATCGTGACCACGATCTCGGCTATTGCCCTCGGTGAAAGCGAATTATTGGAGCGAGCACGGCCTGACGAGAGACGTTCGGCGCGGTTTTATTCGTTCACCGTGACCACGATCTCGGCTATTGCCTCGGTGAAAGCGAATTATTGGAGAGAGCACGGCCTGACGAGAGACGTTCGGCGCCGTTTTATTCGTTCACCGTGACCACGATCTCGGCTATTGCCTCGGTGAAAGCGAATTAATTGGAGAGAGCACGGCCTGACGAGAGACGTTCGGCGCCGTTTTATTCGTTCACCGTGACCACGATCTCGGCTATTGCCTCGGTGAAAGCGAATTATTGGAGAGAGCACGGCCTGACGAGAGACGTTCGGCGCGGTTTTATTCGTTCACCGTGACCACGATCTCGGCTAGTGCCTCGGTGAAAGCGAATTATTGGAGAGAGCACGGCCTGACGAGAGACGTTCGGCGCCGTTTTATTCGTTCACCGTGACCACGATCTCGGCTATTGCCTCGGTGAAAGCGAATTATTGGAGAGAGCACGGCCTGACGAGAGACGTTCGGCGCGGTTTTATTCGTTCACCGTGACCACGATCTCGGCTATTGCCTCGGTGAAAGCGAATTATTGGAGAGAGCACGGCCTGACGAGAGACGTTCGGCGCCGTTTTATTCGTTCACCGTGACCACGATCTCGGCTATTGCCTCGGTGAAAGCGAATTATTGGATAGAGCACGGCCTGACGAGAGACGTTCGGCGCCGTTTTATTCGTTCACCGTGACCACGATCTCGGCTATTGCCCCGGTGAAAGCGAATTATTGGAGAGAGCACGGCCTGACGAGAGACGTTTGGCGCCGTTTTATTCGTTCACCGTGACCACGATCTCGGCTATTGCCTCGGTGAAAGCGAATTATTGGAGCGAGCACGGCCTGACGAGAGACGTTCGGCGCGGTTTTATTCGTTCACCGTGACCACGATCTCGGCTAATGCCTCGGTGAAAGCGAATTATTGGAGAGAGCACGGCCTGACGAGAGACTTTTGGCGCGGTTTTATTCGTTCACCGTGACCACGATCTCGGCTATTGCCTCGGTGAAAGCGAAATATTGGAGCGAGCACGGCCTGACGAGAGACGTTCGGCGCGGTTTTATTCGTTCACCGTGACCACGATCTCGGCTATTGCCTCGGTGAAAGCGAATTATTGGAGAGAGCACGGCCTGACGAGAGACGTTCGGCGCGGTTTTATTCGTTCACCGTGACCACAATCTCGGCTATTGCCTCGGTGAAAGCGAATTATTGGAGCGAGCACGGCCTGACGAGAGACGTTTGGCGCCGTTTTATTCGTTCACCGTGACCACGATCTCGGCTATTGCCTCGGTGAAAGCGAATTATTGGAGAGAGCACGGCCTGACGAGAGACGTTCGGCGCGGTTTTATTCGTTCACCGTGACCACGATCTCGGCTATTGCCTCGGTGAAAGCGAATTATTGGAGGGAGCACTGCCTGACGAGAGACGTTTGGCGCGGTTTTATTCGTTCACCGTGACCACGATCTCGGCTATTGCCTCGGTGAAAGCGAAATATTGAAGAGAGCACGGCCTGACGAGAGACGTTCGGCGCGGTTTTATTCGTTCACCGTGACCACGATCTCGGCTATTGCCTCGGTGAAAGCGAATTATTGGAGCGAGCACGGCCTGACGAGAGACGTTTGGCGCCGTTTTATTCGTTCACCGTGACCACGATCTCGGCTATTGCCTCGGTGAAAGCGAATTATTGGAGAGAGCACGGCCTGACGAGAGACGTTCGGCGCGGTTTTATTCGTTCACCGTGACCACGATCTCGGCTATTGCCTCGGTGAAAGCGAATTATTGGAGCGAGCACGGCCTGACGAGAGACGTTTGGCGCCGTTTTATTCGTTCACCGTGACCACGATCTCGGCTATTGCCTCGGTGAAAGCGAATTATTGGAGCGAGCACGGCCTGACGAGAGACGTTTGGCGCCGTTTTATTCGTTCACCGTGACCACGATCTCGGCTATTGCCCCGGTGAAAGCGAATTATTGGAGAGAGCACGGCCTGACGAGAGACGTTCGGCGCGGTTTTATTCGTTCACCGTGACCACGATCTCGGCTATTGCCTCGGTGAAAGCGAATTATTGGAGCGAGCACGGCCTGACGAGAGACGTTTGGCGCGGTTTTATTCGTTCACCGTGACCACGATCTCGGCTATTGCCTCGGTGAAAGCGAAATATTGGAGCGAGCACGGCCTGACGAGAGACGTTTGGCGCCGTTTTATTCGTTCACCGTGACCACGATCTCGGCTATTGCCTCGGTGAAAGCGAATTTTTGGAGCGAGCACGGCCTGACGAGAGACGTTTGGCGCCGTTTTATTCGTTCACCGTGACCACGATCTCGGCTATTGCCTCGGTGAAAGCGAATTATTGGAGAGAGCACGGCCTGACGAGAGACGTTCGGCGCGGTTTTATTCGTTCACCGTGACCACGATCTCGGCTATTGCCTCGGTGAAAGCGAATTATTGGAGCGAGCACGGCCTGACGAGAGACGTTTGGCGCCGTTTTATTCGTTCACCGTGACCACGATCTCGGCTATTGCCTCGGTGAAAGCGAATTATTGGAGAGAGCACGGCCTGACGAGAGACGTTCGGCGCGGTTTTATTCGTTCACCGTGACCACGATCTCGGCTATTGCCTCGGTGAAAGCGAATTATTGGAGCCACCACGGCCTGACGAGAGACGTTTGGCGCCGTTTTATTCGTTCACCGTGACCACGATCTCGGCTATTGCCTCGGTGAAAGCGAATTATTGGAGCGAGCACGGCCTGACGAGAGGCGTTTGGCGCCGTTTTATTCGTTCACCGTGACCACGATCTCGGCTATTGCCTCGGTGAAAGCGAAATATTGAAGAGAGCACGGCCTGACGAGAGACGTTCGGCGCGGTTTTATTCGTTCACCGTGACCACGATCTCGGCTATTGCCTCGGTGAAAGCGAATTATTGGAGCGAGCACGGCCTGACGAGAGACGTTTGGCGCCGTTTTATTCGTTCACCGTGACCACGATCTCGGCTATTGCCTCGGTGAAAGCGAATTATTGGAGAGAGCACGGCCTGACGAGAGACGTTCGGCGCGGTTTTATTCGTTCACCGTGACCACGATCTCGGCTATTGCCTCGGTGAAAGCGAATTATTGGAGCGAGCACGGCCTGACGAGAGACGTTTGGCGCCGTTTTATTCGTTCACCGTGACCACGATCTCGGCTATTGCCTCGGTGAAAGCGAATTATTGGAGCGAGCACGGCCTGACGAGAGACGTTTGGCGCCGTTTTATTCGTTCACCGTGACCACGATCTCGGCTATTGCCCCGGTGAAAGCGAATTATTGGAGAGAGCACGGCCTGACGAGAGACGTTCGGCGCGGTTTTATTCGTTCACCGTGACCACGATCTCGGCTATTGCCTCGGTGAAAGCGAATTATTGGAGCGAGCACGGCCTGACGAGAGACGTTTGGCGCGGTTTTATTCGTTCACCGTGACCACGATCTCGGCTATTGCCTCGGTGAAAGCGAATTATTGGAGCGAGCACGGCCTGACGAGAGACGTTTGGCGCCGTTTTATTCGTTCACCGTGACCACGATCTCGGCTATTGCCTCGGTGAAAGCGAATTTTTGGAGCGAGCACGGCCTGACGAGAGACGTTCGGCGCCGTTTTATTCGTTCACCGTGACCACGATATCGGCTATTGCCTCGGTGAAAGCGAATTATTGGAGAGAGCACGGCCTGACGAGAGACGTTCGGCGCGGTTTTATTCGTTCACCGTGACCACGATCTCGGCTATTGCCTCGGTGAAAGCGAATTATTGGAGCGAGCACGGCCTGACGAGAGACGTTTGGCGCCGTTTTATTCGTTCACCGTGACCACGATCTCGGCTATTGCCTCGGTGAAAGCGAATTATTGGAGAGAGCACGGCCTGACGAGAGACGTTCGGCGCGGTTTTATTCGTTCACCGTGACCACGATCTCGGCTATTGCCTCGGTGAAAGCGAATTATTGGAGCCAGCACGGCCTGACGAGAGACGTTTGGCGCCGTTTTATTCGTTCACCGTGACCACGATCTCGGCTATTGCCTCGGTGAAAGCGAATTATTGGAGCGAGCACGGCCTGACGAGAGACGTTTGGCGCCGTTTTATTCGTTCACCGTGACCACGATCTCGGCTATTGCCTCGGTGAAAGCGAATTATTGGAGATAGCACGGCCTGACGAGAGACGTTCGGCGCGGTTTTATTCGTTCACCGTGACCACGATCTCGGCTATTGCTTCGGTGAAAGCGAATTATTGGAGAGAGCACGGCCTGACGAGAGACGTTTGGCGCCGTTTTATTCGTTCACCGTGACCACGATCTCGGCTATTGCCTCGGTGAAAGCGAATTATTGGAGCGAGCACGGCCTGACGAGAGACGTTTGGCGCCGTTTTATTCGTTCACCGTGACCACGATCTCGGCTATTGCCTCGGTGAAAGCGAATTATTGGAGTGAGCACGGCCTGACGAGAGACGTTCGGCGCGGTTTTATTCGTTCACCGTGACCACGATCTCGGCTATTGCCTCGGTGAAAGCGAATTATTGGAGCGAGCACGGCCTGACGAGAGACGTTCGGCGCGGTTTTATTCGTTCACCGTGACCACGATCTCGGCTATTGCCTCGGTGATAGCGAATTATTGGAGAGAGCACGGCCTGACGAGAGACGTTCGGCGCGGTTTTATTCGTTCACTGTGACCACGATCTCGGCTATTGCCTCGGTGAAAGCGAATTATTGGAGCGAGCACGGCCTGAGGAGAGACGTTTGGCGCCGTTTTATTCGTTCACCGTGACCACGATCTCGGCTATTGCCTCGGTGAAAGCGAATTATTGGAGCGAGCACAAACCGGACGAGAGACGTTCGGCGCGGTTTTATTCGTTCACCGTGACCACGATCTCGGCTATTGCCTCGGTGAAAGCGAATTATTGGAGCGAGCACGGCCTGACGAGAGACGTTCGGCGCGGTTTTATTCGTTCACCGTGACCACGATCTCGGCTATTGCCTCGGTGAAAGCGTATTATTGGAGCGAGCACGGCCTGACGAGAGACGTTTGGCGCCGTTTTATTCGTTCACCGTGACCACGATCTCGGCTATTGCCTCGGTGAAAGCGAATTATTGGAGCGAGCACGGCCTGACGAGAGACGTTTGGCGACGTTTTATTCGTTCACCGTGACCACGATCTCGGCTATTGCCTCGGTGAAAGCGAATTATTGGAGCGAGCACGGCCTGACGAGAGACGTTCGGCGCGGTTTTATTCGTTCACCGTGACCACGATCTCGGCTATTGCCTCGGTGAAAGCGAATTATTGGAGAGAGCACGGCCTGACGAGAGACGTTCGGCGCGGTTTTATTCGTTCACCGTGACCACGATCTCGGCTATTGCCTCGGTGAAAGCGAATTATTGGAGCGAGCACGGCCTGACGAGAGACGTTTGGCGCCGTTTTATTCGTTCACCGTGACCACGATCTCCTCTATTGCCTCGGTGAAAGCGAATTATTGGAGAGAGCACGGCCTGACGAGAGACGTTCGGAGCGGTTTTATTCGTTCACCGTGACCACGATCTCGGCTATTGCCTCGGTGAAAGCGAATTATTGGAGCGAGCACGGCCTGACGAGAGACGTTTGGCGCCGTTTTATTCGTTCACCGTGACCACGATCTCGGCTATTGCCTCGGTGAAAGCGAATTATTGGAGTGAGCACGGCCTGACGAGAGACGTTTGGCGCCGTTTTATTCGTTCACCGTGACCACGATCTCGGCTATTGCCTCGGTGAAAGCGAATTATTGGAGAGAGCACGGCCTGACGAGAGACGTTTGGCGCCGTTTTATTCGTTCACCGTGACCACCATCTGGGCTATTGCCTCGGTGAAAGCGAATTATTGGAGCGAGCACGGCCTGACGAGAGACGTTTGGCGCCGTTTTATTCGTTCACCGTGACCACGATCTCGGCTATTGCCTCGGTGAAAGCGAATTATTGGAGCGAGCACGGCCTGACGAGAGACGTTTGGCGCGGTTTTATTCGTTCACCGTGACCACGATCTCGGCTATTGCCTCGGTGAAAGCGAATTATTGGAGAGAGCACGGCCTGACGAGAGACGTTCGGCGCGGTTTTATTCGTTCACCGTGACCACGATCTCGGCTATTGCCTCGGTGAAAGCAAATTATTGGAGCGAGCACGGCCTGACGAGAGACGTTTGGCGCCGTTTTATTCGTTCACCGTGACCACGATCTCGGCTATTGCCTCGGTGAAAGCGAATTATTGGAGCGAGCACGGCCTGACGAGAGACGTTTGGCGCCGTTTTATTCGTTCACCGTGACCACGATCTCGGCTATTGCCTCGGTGAAAGCGAATTATTGGAGCGAGCACGGCCTGACGAGAGACGTTTGGCGCGGTTTTATTCGTTCACCGTGACCACGATCTCGGCTATTGCCTCGGTGAAAGCGAATTATTGGAGCGAGCACGGCCTGACGAGAGACGTTTGGCGCCGTTTTATTTGTTCACCGTGACCACGATCTCGGCTATTGCCTCGGTGAAAGCGAATTATTGGAGCGAGCACGGCCTGACGAGAGACGTTTGGCGCCGTTTTATTCGTTCACCGTGACCACGATCTCGGCTATTGCCTCGGTGAAAGCGAATTATTGGAGCGAGCACGGCCTGACGAGAGACGTTTGGCGCGGTTTTATTCGTTCACCGTGACCACGATCTCGGCTATTGCCTCGGTGAAAGCGAATTATTGGAGCGAGCACGGCCTGACGAGAGACGTTTGGCGCCGTTTTATTCGTTCACCGTGACCACGATCTCGGCTATTGCCTCGGTGAAAGCGAATTATTGGAGCGAGCACGGCCTGACGAGAGACGTTTGGCGCCGTTTTATTCGTTCACCGTGACCACGATCTCGGCTATTTCCTCGGTGAAAGCGAATTATTGGAGAGAGCACGGCCTGACGAGAGACGTTCGGCGCGGTTTTATTCGTTCACCGTGACCACGATCTCGGCTATTGCCTCGGTGAAAGCGAATTATTGGAGCGAGCACGGCCTGACGAGAGACGTTTGGCGCCGTTTTATTTGTTCACCGTGACCACGATCTCGGCTATTGCCTCGGTGAAAGCGAATTATTGGAGCGAGCACGGCCTGACGAGAGACGTTTGGCGCCGTTTTATTCGTTCCCCGTGACCACGATCTTGGCTATTGCCTCGGTGAAAGCGAATTATTGGAGAGAGCGCGGCCTGACGAGAGACGTTCGGCGCCGTTTTATTCGTTCACCGTGACCACGATCTCGGCTATTGCCTCGGTGAAAGCGAAGAATTGGAGAGAGCACGGCCTGACGAGAGACGTTCGGCGCCGTTTTATTCGTTCACCGTGACCACGATCTCGGCTATTGCCTCGGTGAAAGCGAATTATTGGAGAGAGCACGGCCTGACGAGAGACGTTCGGCGCGGTTTTATTCGTTCACCGTGACCACGATCTCGGCTATTGCCTCGGTGAAAGCGAATTATTGGAGAGAGCACGGCCTGACGAGAGACGTTCGGCGCCGTTTTATTCGTTCACCGTGACCACGATCTCGGCTATTGCCTCGGTGAAAGCGAATTATTGGAGAGAGCACGGCCTGACGAGAGACGTTCGGCGCGGTTTTATTCGTTCACCGTGACCACGATCTCGGCTATTGCCTCGGTGAAAGCGAATTATTGGAGAGAGCACGGCCTGACGAGAGACGTTCGGCGCCGTTTTATTCGTTCACCGTGACCACGATCTCGGCTATTGCCTCGGTGAAAGCGAATTATTGGATAGAGCACGGCCTGACGAGGGACGTTCGGCGCCGTTTTATTCGTTCACCGTGACCACGATCTCGGCTATTGCCTCGGTGAAAGCGAATTATTGAAGAGAGCTCGGCCTGACGAGAGACGTTCGGCGCGGTTTTATTCGTTCACCGTGACCACGATCTCGGCTATTGCCTCGGTGAAAGCGAATTATTGGAGAGAGCACGGCCTGACGAGAGACGTTTGGCGCCGTTTTATTCGTTCACCGTGACCACGATCTCGGCTATTGCCTCGGTGAAAGCGAATTATTGGAGAGAGCACGGCCTGACGAGAGACGTTCGGCGCGGTTTTATTCGTTCACCGTGACCACGATCTCGGCTATTGCCTCGGTGAAAGCGAATTATTGGAGAGAGCACGGCCTGACGAGAGACGTTCGGCGCCGTTTTATTCGTTCACCGTGACCACGATCTCGGCTATTGCCTCGGTGAAAGCGAATTATTGGATAGAGCACGGCCTGACGAGAGACGTTCGGCGCCGTTTTATTCGTTCACCGTG
>NW_024610380.1:0-93844 GCF_016920785.2 Ixodes scapularis | reverse complement strand
ATTTTTTACCAGACAATCCTTCATAAACGTGACTCTCAGGCGGCATAGCGGGGGGGTGTCGTACAGGCAAAAAAAAAGGGGGGAGAAGTTGTTCTTGCTGGGATGCAGAACTGTTTCTCACAAAAAAAATTAAAGGGAGCGAGGGGAAAGGAAGTAAGAGTGACTATGGATGATGTTGTGAATCACTGGCACGCGCTCACTTGTACACACACATATGTACACGTCCACACACACACACACACACACACACACGCACATAGATGGGCACTTCTTGCTCCAACAAAGACAAAAATTGTCTTTTCTTGGTTGGTGTCCTCTGTCACAGCTTCTCTGACAGGCCGGTGGCGCTCAGGAAGTTTAATAGCAGTTGCTGAAGTGCACGACGCCGGCGTGTAGTTCCAGTCGGGTATAATATGTCATCTATTTTCGGTGTCGTAATGCCAAATTTGGATAGTTCTTGGAGGAATTCTTGTCGCTGTATTTCATAAATGTCACAACACAGGACAACGTGTTCAATAGTTTCATCTTCGTCACATGTAGTACAAATAGGGCTGTCCATGATGCCGATTTTATGTAGAAAATATTTGGTAAACGCGCTATTCGTTCGTAGTCGCATTAGGAGGGTGTTATTAGCGCGGGAAAATCCTTTGGTAACGCAGGGCTGATGTGCCGTTTGGCTGGACGGAGCAAGATTTTCGATGTGGACTTTCACAAGACAAAGCCAGTCCTTGAAATTCGTTGGGCTTTTAATGCTGGGGGTTTGGTTGTGTGCTTCCCCAGCCAGCTGGTCAGCTTCAGTATTTCCAGGGATTCCAACGTGTGATGGTACCCATTGGAACTGTACGGTGAGGCTTCTCTCCGAGAGAACTTCGAGGAGTTTGATGATTGTGGCAACTTGTTCGTCACGGGATCCAGGTGTCGCAAGCCTACGGAGTGCTGTACGGGAGTCTGTTATAAGAACAGCCTGTTGTTTATACCACGCAACGTTTCTTGTGACGATTGTAGATAGAGCCTTTTTCATGGCTTCCATTTCAGCTGTTGTTGATGAAACTAATTTGTCGAATTTGCCGCTCCATCTAATGTTCATTGCAGGAATGACAAAAGCAGCTGTTGCGCTCCGTCGACCTCGGTGTACAGAGCCGTCGGTGTATATTCTAAGTGCTCCCGGGTATAGCAGTGCGATAGCCTCTTCAGCAACTCTTCGAAGGACGATTTCTGGGGTGTGTTTCTTTCTGTGGATCCCTGGTAAATGCTCCTGGAACAGGAACGTGTGCTGGCGCCAGGGGGGATAGTCTACATAGGCAGGCGGTTTTGTGCTACGTAATAGTGGGTCCAAGAAATATACTGTCCTCAAAAGACGGTTGAACCTTGACTCTTTTCTTTCTGTTAGGCGTCTTATAAGGTCAGTTCCAGGTATTGATTTATGCAGTCGTATGAGCTGTTGCATGAGATTTTTTGTAATGCGGAGTGGTAGTGGTAGTGTGTCACTCTCACAGTACACCTTTTCGTTTGATGTCGCCCGAGGGACGCCAAGCACCTTACGAATGCCTTGGCGTTGAATACGTTCAAGACGAAGCATTTGGGTGTTTGAAGGTTTGGCGTATGGCAGGGCGTGCAGCATGCGTCCCATCACAGTGCTGTCGTGCAATCGAAGCATTGAGGAGGGGGAATTCCCCCACGATTGACCTCCTAGTCGACAGACTGCGTTGGTAAATTTGGTTGATGCGGTTGCTATGGCGTCCGCCTGGGGTTTTCCCTGAAGTCTTGTATCAAGGGTTGCTCCAAGGAAGCGGTATGTTGTGACTCGCCGAATCGTCGTAGCTCCCAGGTATAAGTCAATGTTAGGACATGACCGCCTTTGAATATGTGGAAAGAACATGTAAGCTGTCTTGCTTACCGAAATTTCAAGTCCGACCGTAGCCAGGTACAGTTGAACGGAGGTTATTGCTGGTTGCAATGATCGGCGGAGTATGTCGCGTCTCAAGTGACTGGCCCATAGGCATACGTCATCCGCATAGATAGAAAAGTTGACTCCTATCGGTCCACGTTGAATCTCTTGTGGCAGGCCAGCCATGCGAGGTTGAAGAGTATTGGACTGAGGATGCTACCTTGGGGAAGGCCTCTAGTTTTCCCATGTATGCTGCTCAACGTAGTTCCCAGTCGAACCTAAAACTGCCGACCGGATAAAAAATTTGCCAGAAATGTCTGAATACGGCCAGTGATGCCCATAAAAGTAAGCCGCCTAAGTATGCTCCCAACATTTACGGTGTCGAAAGCTTTCTCAACGTCAAAAAAGATTGCAAGCGTAGTTTGTCGCCGAGCCCTTCTATGCTGCTGATTAAGTCAAGGATACTATCTGTTGCACAGAGACCCTGGCGGAACCCTGTCATCTCATTCGGTAACAATTGATGTTTCTCGAGGAACCATGTCATCCTGTTCTGAATCATACGTTCCATTAATTTTGCAACACATGATGTTAGGGCCACAGGTCTGCAAGAGCACGGATCGGGCTTTAGAATTGGGACGATAATTGACATTTTCCACTCTTCCGGAATTTTTCCAGTCATCCAGATAGAGTTAAAGAATTGTAACAGTCCTGTTAACCCTTCTAGGGGTAAGTTCTGAAGTGCTTCGTAAGATATGCCATCCCGCCCTGTAGCACTGCGCCGACGACATTGACGTAAGGCAGTTGTGAACTCTGAGGTAGTGAAAGCGTCGTCAAGTGGATTGCTGGAAATATTTGCCGTGGGCGGCACTGGTGATACTGTTGGTTTCCCCTCGTATGTGCGAGCAAAATCTTCTGCAAGCTCTTTTATTGTCTTAGACATAGCGAGGGCAAGTGTTTCAAAGGGTTGAATGGGGCATCTGTCACCGGTGAGGGATCGTATGATTTTCCATACTTTAGTCCCCGGTGTGTGCGCACACAGTTCCTCGCAGAAGTTCCACCATTGCGACCGTCTTAAATGATTGGCATATCGTCGAAGTGTGGCCGAAATACAATTAAATGTCGTGCGATTAGAAGAAGTTGTGTGGCGTCGTAGACGACGCTGGGCTCTTCGACGCGCAGCGGTGAGATTAAGTAGTTTTAAATCCGGTGACGGGAAGTGGTCTGGTAGACGGACAACTTTGGTGTTTAACATCAAGGCGCAAAGTATAGTCGTGACAATGGGAGCTGTCGATTTACTCACAGAATTTCGGAACTCGTCCCAATTAGTCACTCGGTACGATTTTGTGTTTGGCTTGCTGCGTTCCGGCAGAGTTATCCAGATAGGAAAATGGTCACTGCCCATAGTATCCGGAGCAATTTTCCAAGAAAGCTTAAGAGTAGGATCATAATCTTTATCGAAAGCCGAAAATGTGGAAGGTGGCCTGAAAAAGGTTGGGCCGCCTGTATTAGCTATAGACAGTTGAGTAGCTGAGAATATTTCTTCTAACCTTCGACCTCGGCTGTCAATTGAATCACTTCCCCAAAGCGTATGGTGCGCGTTAAAGTCACCGCAAACAACTAAATTTGGCTTGTGCTGATTGCACCAGTCTTCAAAGGCGTCCGTCATGTCGTATTCTCTGCCTGGCCTGATGTAAATGGACATAACCGTAATGGTGGTTTTCTTAAAAGACACCTTCACAGCGACAAACTCGGCATCAGCAGTATTTAAAGAATCAGTCGGAATTTGACATCGAGATAACTCACGACGAACGTATAATGCAGCACTTCCATTAGGAAATGTAGAAATTGAAGGGCAGCAGTAAGTCTCGTAACCTGCTATCGAACGGTTGTCGGGAAGTCCTGCCTCAGAGAAAGCAAGGATGGGGATCGGAACCCGCTGTAGGTACAAGGATAATTCTGAAATCTTGGCTTGGAGTCCCCTACAGTTCCATTGAAGGATTGTGGGCACAACATAATTTATGTGGTCTGCAGGTATCGTCACTTTAAATTGAGATGCAGTTATAGTGTCTTTTTACAACGAGAGGATCAAGCTCTCCAGTTGTAGAATGCCTTGAAGTGCTTCCCTGTGAGGTCCTTGTGGCATGCTCATGAGAACCTGACGGAATGTCGCAAAAATTGCTTGAATTATGGTTACTGCAGGCCGATTTGTTTCTGTTGGGCGTCCCTCCAGGGCGCTGCTATAACTCTTGTAGCGTCGTGCCTTGTGCTGATGCTGTTGTTGGGTGTCTCGTGAAGATGACGAATCATGTGAGTGATTCGCGCTGTCAATCTGGTGTTGAGGTAGAGACGGAAAATCTTCCTCTTCGTCCGATATCTGTTGAGAAGTGGTGCTCCGTAGTCTACCGTAAGGTTTTCTTTTCTTTTTTGCTGCCTTCGTGAACCTTGGGGTCGGTGTTGTCTCAGCAACGTCATGCAAGCTTGGAGGAGCTCTTTCTGTTGGTATTTTTCACCAGGTCGCAGAATTGGGCCGCGCAGAAACGCCTTCGTACGCGCCAGAGCTGCAAGGCGTACTTTGCAGTTTGCGTAATCTGCGGGATGAGGGTCACCACAGTTGGTGCATTTCCTGACATCTTTGGGACAGTCGCGGTGGTGATGCGGTCCACTGCATTTCTTGCATGTGAGGGAGCCTGTGCAGTATTTTGCCACATGTCCCATTGCTTGGCATTTAAAACACCTCGGGGGTGCATCGGTGTGCTCATGAACGCGGTGAGTTGAGAAGCCAAGGCTCACCTCTGATGGTCGTTCTGAGTTTGGGCGAAAGGAGAGGACCACTCTGTCTGTCGGAGTTGTCTCTGTGGTAATTCCATTTCGTCGATAAAGTCTTCTGACGGCAACCACGCCTTGCGGCTGAAGGTATTCTGCGAGCTGTTCCACGGTGTACAACGAGGTATGCCTTTGATAAGTCCTTTGTTCTGTGTGTAGGCTCTCGGAAGAGACGCTTTGATGGCGACGCCGCAGAGTTCGGTGACTTTGAGTAACCGTTCCACAGCGGCTTCTTCAGCAACGTCTACGAGTAGGCCTCCTTTCTGAGTAAATCTATGGTGAAGAATCTTTCCACCTGCCGCCTTTGTTACATCAACGCTAAGATGCAGCGGGTTCACGTTTTGAAGCTTGGAACCGTCTATTGCTGGCAGCAGCAAGACAGGAACTCCTGTTGTCCTGTTTCGTCGGTGTGTCACAACTCTGAACCCATCGGTTTTATCAGTGGACTCCATCGCATCCGAAGAGTCGTTTTGGCGGTCCTCAATAACTGTAGCCTCCAATGAATGGCTTGAGTTGTCATTTGTTAATTCAGGGCGTTCCTCTGAGGCCTCCTGGATGTTTTCGTCGTCTTTTTGAGTCTGGTCCAGGGCAGGTGTGGTCTCTGTTACATGGAAGCCTTTCCTCATCGTGTAAAGTGGGTTGGTCCCCATTTTTGAGGTCGTTGCGTCAGCTACAGCCATTAGGCTTATCCTGGCTGTTGGTGCGGCCGTGCCTGACCACGTCTTTTTTCCGGTCTTTTGTATTGGTGGTTTTGTCCCTGCCACCAAGGAATGCTTTGGTCCAGTCGCGGAAGGGTTTCCGTGTTCTGCCGTTGGCTTTTGGGGGGCCATAACCCCCCGAAACAGGGAAAAAGGGAAAAACGCTGGAGCTATGAAATTTACTGCTCCTACCTTGGGAAAACTTCTTCTTCCGCTCCAGGCGGCATGGCGAACGACTGGTTGATCGTGGGTTCTTTCATGGTAGAAAAAAAAAAAAAAAAAAGATTCCATTTTGCATTTTTTATGATTAACGCGAGCAAGAAAACGTGGTGAGTGCTTTGTTTTGTATTTTTTTTAGTCGTCCCCCAGGTGAACGTTTATGTGGCGTTGTCGAGAGAAAATCGGCGAGAGCCATAGCTGCAGTTGCGCGACTGGACGAGCTCCCTCGATAAGAGAAGACGTGATGAGAAGAGCGCTCCATGACAATACAGGGCTGTGTCTCTGGCATACACAAATAAGCTGCTTTGTTCCCAAGAAGGACCAGAAACTTGTTGTTCCTGTTGTTTGTTCATTTGCATGCCTCTGAGCGCAGGCGGTAAAGAAGAGGACGAGTAAGAGCTGCGCGCTGCATAACACAAACGGCGCGGGCAAAGAGCCACAAATATGGCTGTCGGTCTACGAACGTCATATTCTTACGGATGATGGTAACGAGACGATAAATAATGAACATGAACTGAAAAGACAGGTTTAATCGGCGAACTGGTGCCAGAAAGAAAAAGAAAGAACACGCATCGAGAAAACAGAAGCGATCGCCGACGGCGGCATCATTGAGAGGCGGTGCGTCGGCGTAACAGTGAAGCAGTGCATGAGTCCGCAATACCGCGCTCGGCTCCTTATCTAGTACACTCGTCATCTCGAACATTCGACCTAGAATGTTCGTGAGTTAGCTGGGGCGGGACTCACTAGGCAAGGTCGTTATAGCCTCCTCATATTTTACACTTTCATTTCATTTCATTTCATTTATTATACTCTCAGGGCCCGAAGGCATTACAGAGAGGAGTGGAAATATATACATCAATATAAGGTGAACAATAAAAACAAAACGCAAAAAACAAACAAAACACAAGGTACAGAATCGCTATGGAACATTGTTAAGAACATCAGTTATGGCGGTTTTAAAATCAGCAGCGTCAGTAAGTGAGACTACGGATGCGGGAAGGCGGTTCCAGTCGACGGAGGTCAGAGGTAGGAAGGAGGCATAAAAGGTGGAAGTGATGCAGTAGGGGATTCCTACTTTTAGTGGATGATCGGTGCGCGGCGATATGTATGATGGTTCTGAAATTAAAGAGGCTCGAAGTGCTGGGTTAGAGTGATAAATTTTGTGAAATAAGCAGAGGCGAGCTATTATTCGACGAAAGGAGAGATTGGGCAAATGTAGAGACGTTTTCATGGAGGTGACGCTGGCTGTACGGTGATAGTTAGAAAGTATAAAACGTGCGGAGCGATTTTGAATGGAGTCAATGGATGATGCTAGGGATACGCCAGGGTTCCAGATAGAGCCTGCATACTCAAGTTTGGTGCGCACTAAAGTTTTATATAGGAGAAGTTTAAGTGAAACAGGGGCAAGGGAAAAGTTTCTTCTGAGATAGCCTAATAAGCGATTAGCGTTGTTAGTGATATAGTCGACATGGATGTTCCAGGAGAGATCGTTGGTTATATGAACACCGAGATATTTATAGGTAGACACAGAAAGCAAGGTGGAGTTATTAATACAGTAGGAGGGACAAGTGTTATTTTGACGGGACACTCTCATAAATTTACATTTAAATGTGTTAAGTTCCATAAGCCAATTATCGCACCAGCGGGTGACGTTGTTAATATCGGTCTGAAGAGCAGATATGTCAGAGTCGTTAATGATTTCCTTATAAATTACACAGTCATCAGCGAATAGGCTAATAGAAGACGATACATGCGTGGGAAGATCGTTAATATATATAAGAAATAGAAGTGGACCTAATACGGAACCTTGTGGGACACCGGACTTGACAGGTGAAGTTGAAGAATTAGTTCCGTTAGCGTGAACAAATTGGTAACGGTCTGATAGAAACGATTCTATCCAAGCGATTATATTTAGATCTATGTTAAGTTTACGGAGTTTATAAAGAAGCAGTGCGTGAGGAACCTTGTCGAAAGCTTTTGAGAAATCAAGAAATATGCAGTCAGTCCTGGAACCCCGGTCAAGTGTTACGTGAAGGTCATGAGTAAAGGTTAGGAGTTGAGTTTCACATGAATACTTGGGATACGAATAAACACGAAACTTCTAGATCCACGGAGAAGCGTTTCTTGTCGGTCATGCACGCAGCATTACTCCCCCCCCCCCCCCCCCCCCCCCTTTAAAGCTTTTTCACCCCGTTGCAAACTTAAAGGGGCGATGCAACGATTTTCGTACTTTGCGCAAATACCGCTTCGAACGAATCCCGGACGCTAATGACCTATGCAAGACGCGATCGTTTTTCACCCCACGCTGTAGAAGTCGCAGAAAAAATTAAAGAAGAACGAGCAGCGTTCACTCCCTTAACTCGCAACCAGAACATTTGGCCATGTGATCTGGAGCAGAATATATGCGGCCTATGTTGATCGTAGCCATGCGCAGAGGTTGGAAAAGCACAGGACACGCGCTGAGTTCCAGACATTCTTATGGTTCGGCTATTGTCGTTATTAGAGCAACTGGACATGGGCAATGGCACGGGGCACTACCCGAATGCTTGTCAAGCTATCGATTATCACGAGCCCAAATCGAGGGCTCACGCAATGCTCCGGTTCAATCTATGAGTCGCATTTAAAGATCGTCATTGGGGGATATTGCGATCCCCCAGTTATATCATCAAGATTTACGAAGGAGAGATTGAAAGAAAACGCTCGAACAAAAGAGTTTCTTGGTCAGTGGCGTTGCGTGCGAGCATACTTGGGTTTACAAGTGCCAGTAAGCTCGTGTAAATTAAAAAAAAAAACTATCCAAGCAAATATCGTTGCACCGCCCCTTTAAAGGGGCGGTGCAGACTTTGGCCAATTAACTGCGAAAATTAATCTGCGTCACCTAAGGAACGAAAAACCGAAAGCCGCATTTTCTTGCGAGCGCTAGTTCTTATTTAACAAAAAATTGAAACAAATCGAAGGTCGAAGTGCCTTTCAAGTTTCATCTCTCCACGCCGACTTTCGAGTGACGTGTCTGGGGGTTCACGTTGTTTCCCCTAGGGCCCTCTCTTCAGAGACCCCAGCCGCTTCCTCCGCGATTGTCGACTTTCAAGGATTCGCCTCGTCCAAGGTCGCGTCGAGCGATGGACGCGAAGGGCGGTTCGCCACGGGGCTGACGGCGAGTGTAGCAGCGGAGGGGGACAGGGTTTGTTGACTTCCGCGTATCCCCCAAAGACGCCGTCATTTTAGTTCCCGTAGCCGCCACTGGCGGCTGCAGATCGTCAAATAATTCGTTTTTTGCCTTGCGATACGCAGCAGAATAGCCGTTTTTTGGGGGAAGGTGACGCGTTTTTGGTCACTTGGGCTTGTATAAACAATATAAAAAATTGCAAACTGGCAATTCTTTTAACATTAAAACAGTTGCACTGCCCCTTTAAGTAAATCAACACAAAGCTAAACTATCAATCAATAAACTGCGGAATCGTTTGAACAATAAATGCACTTCAGTCCTATCGCTCGAAAAATGGCTTGAGTTGAACTACGTGGACGACCTCGAGTCGCGGTCGGCGTTGTGATGATGCTCGCATTCCGTCGGCCACCACTTCGTAGTTGAACTCTCGAAGCGGCGAAGTACCTTGTACTGTCCGAAGTACCATTTCAACAGTTTCTCGCTGAGGCCACGGCGACGGATGGGTGTCCACACCCACACCCTGTGTCGGGCTGGAAGTGATCGTCCCGACGACGAGGGTTGTAGCGGGCCGCGGCCCACGCGGAGATGTTGCTGATCTTGAAACCAGAGTCGGGCAAGCTGGCGAACTTCCTCGGCCCGTAGAGCAACCACCTGGGCGTCGTCGCTCCCATCGTCAGCTGGCTCGTGGGGAAGCATCGCGCCGAGCATGGTCGCCACCTTCCGCCCATGCACCAGCTGAAAAGGTCTAACTTCTGTGGTCTCTTGAACCGCAGTGTTGGCGAATGTGACGTACGGTAAAATTTCATCCCACGTTTTGTGCTCTAAGTCAACGTACATCGAGATCATGTCGGCGGTAGTCTTGTTTAGCCGCCCCGTCAGCCCGTTGGTCTGAGGGTGGTACGCAGTGTGGCTGAGTTGGAAAATTTCTTGAGTCAGTGGCGCCAGGAAGGACGACCCTGGATCTGTGATCAGCACTTCGGAAGCACCGTGCCGGAGGACGATGGATTCAACGAAGAACGGTAGGACTTTCGACTCGGCTTACCGTTGAGATCATCAATTGCGATTTCCCATTGTCGACGGTGGTAAGGGTCCAAGCAAATGCCTTCTGATCTGCTGGAAGGGCGCGGTTGGGGGAGCAGTCGGTTGCAAGAGTCCTGCTGGCTGCGTCGATGGTTTGTTGCGTCGTTAACACTTGTGGTACGATCGGACGTAAAGGTGGACGGTTTTCCGGAGCTTGGGCTAGTAGTACTTCTCGCGAATCCTTGCAAGTGTTCTGCTGCGTGCGAGGTGCCCGACCGTCGGGTCGCCATGACAGGCTTGGAACACTTCCGCTCGAAGACTTGTGGGGATAACCGACAGCAACTTTGAGTTGTAGTTGTAGTAACTGTGGGTTTATTTACATGATGAGAAAGGTATACCGCGGGCGAACCTGGGGCTTGCTTCAAAAAAAAAATTAAAAAATTGGGTTGTGTGTGTGTTTATACAGCCTAGAACTTGGTCTGCCTCAGAGGGGCGACGAGTCTCCCAGCTGTAGATGAGAAATTTAGCCAGTGCGGTACAGCCGCTAGCCTGGGGTCTTTAACGTGCATCACGCAGTAGTGATACACGACCGCACGCCGGTACGATGCTCATCCAGATCGAAACGGGCAGGGGTGGGGCTCGAACCCAGGATCCCTGGGTTCTGCAGCGCGAGCTTTCGCTCCACGTGCTCCGAGCTGGTGTGCGCTAGACCACTCGGCCACCGATCCCCCCTAGGGGCTTGCTTCATCGCGGCTCAGTCCAGTCAATCGCGCTCAGCGTTCTGTCGCGAGCTTTCCGCGCGATCCTTCCACGAGATCTCGTCTTCTACCTCTTTCTCCGAGTTACCACACTCCTCCCGCTTTAATTGTGTGCCAGCGGGAGCTCCAGCATCCGGTTGGCGCGGTGGCACGCCAGATCTGTCTGGGGTACGCCGGATCCCTTGAAGATAACGGTTTGAGTGTTCAGTCGGCGGCGTGGCTGCGTCTCCTGCCGGGCCTGGCTGTACCACTGTAGGTAAGGCTTTTCCCGGTAAATTCTGTAAGTCTCCAGCTGTGTCCGTTGACACTCTAGGAGTGGCAGTTGGGTCTAAGAGCATCCATGGTGGTGGGCAGGTTGTTTCACGACTTGGTAACTGTGCATCCAGTCGCAAAAGATGGTCCAAGTGAACGGAGACTGTACGTTCCCGTACGTCCACTAGATACCATAGTGGCCCTCTTGGGGAAACAATAACTCCAGGAGACCAAGAGTGTTGGTTCCCTCTCACGTCTCGCACGAGGACCTTATCTCCTACATCAAAATAACGAAGTGATCGTCGTGACTTGTCGTGTGCCAACTGTTGCTGGCGTTGGTGCTTCATCACAGTCCGCTCCACAGTTGGCTTGATTAAATCTAGGCGAGTGGGAAGCGGCCGCTTGAGGAACAGTTCAGCCGGTGTTCTCTCTGTGATTGCGTGAGGAGTGCTCCGATAATTCAGAAGACACCGGGCCAGCCTTTGGTGCTCTGTTTCTTTGAGTGTGTTTCCAGCAGCGGCGTCTTTCTTTCAAGCTCGCTTAAATGTCTTCACCGCTCGCTCAGCCGCGCCATTTGAAGCGGGATGATATGGGGGTGTACGGATGTGCTTCACTCCGTTCATTTGCAAGAAGTTCTCGAAGCCTGCAGAAATGAATTGCGGTCCGTTATCCGAGACAACTTCAGAGGGCACTCCATATGATCCGACGAGGTTCCGCAACAATTCAATGGTACGTGCTTTGCTGTAGTCGTTTTTGTGGGCAAGACTTCGATCCACTTGGAGAAGCTGTCCATTACTACCAGGTAGTGCTGCTTGTCGAGCTCGGTGTAGTCTATATGCATTCTCTCCCATGGGTTTCTTGCCCAAGACCATGGGTGTAGAGGTGCAGCAGCTGGTTGGTCCTGCATGGATGTACAGGCGTAGCACTGCTTGATGAAATCTTCAATGTCTTTGTTCAAACCTGGCCACCAGAGATAGTTTCGTGCTTTGGCCTTGATGCGACAGACGCCTGGGTGATTCTCGTGCAGTTCATGTACACTCTAAAAAAAGGTGTAGTGTGTACACCCACAGTGGGTGTAAGTGCTGCCACATATACTACACTCATAAAGGTGTACCAGTACACCTTAAAACGAGGTGCATATATACACCCTCTTTAGGGGTGCATATGTGCACCTTTTTATACACCTTCAGCATTCGGAGGTGCACAGATACACCCCATACTGAGGTGTGTCATGACTCGTTTCTTAAACCCTCACTGTCGTTTCGGTGTGCAGATACACCCCAATTTAAGGTGTACAAGTATTCCCTTCTCTACACCCACCAACAAGGTTTGCTATTACACCGTTGTGTACACCCACCCCGCTCATAGGGAACGGAGATACACCCGCCATCAGGGTTTACTATTACACCGTTTTGTACACCCACCCCGCTCATATGGAACATATATACACCTCATTCAATGATGTACCATTACACCTCTTTGTGCACCCACCTCAAGGAAACCTGTAAAAAATGTACGCGCCCAGGTGGTTGCAAAAAGGCAGGTAAACAGACACAACGGATTGTTTTCAAATCTTCTATAAGTTTATTAGACAACCTATTCCGCAAACAAGTACAAACGTGCAAGCGATCTGTGATATGTGAAGATGCACAACGAAGCTGTTACACAACTGAGGAGATTACTGAGCGAACAAAAACCGGGGTGATTCTTAGGTAGTGTCTATTCTCTCAGCAGCCGGCAGAATTATTTACCCGAAATCGTGCCGGCAGTCGTCACTCATTGGCGATATAATCACTTCATCGAACAACGTGTCATCGACAGCTTAGGTTAGCTTTCCTCTATAAACATTTTTTTTTTGTAATGAGCCGCCACAGGCTATGTGCGCGAGGTGATATATACGGGTATCGCAGGTAGAGTGAACACTTTTTTAATGAGCCGCCCCATACTGTCGCCACGAAGCGACGTGAACGGGTGGGCTGGGTCGGTGAACACGCGCCTCAGAGACACACGCACGACGAAATGTACCCACAGCGTGTATTTCGCGTAACGAGTACGGTGAAACGTTATAGTGTCGACGAAACATGTCTATAGTCAGTTACAGGTTAAGAAAAAAGCTGCACATCGATATGTATTCATCCGCCGTCAACTTACCGCCAATCGCGCCCGAGCGTCCTCGTGACGTCACGGCCTCTGCGGACCAATCCTGATTTTTTTCCGGACGAAAGCTTCCAACATGGCAGCCTGGACCTAGCAACAGGACACCAGCATTTTTCAGCGAATATGCTGGTCTTGCCACGGTATTTTACTAACGCGAGGCCATGCCGCGAAGTCTCAACGGTGACGACTTGCGTTCGCAGTAGCTTTTGTGCGACGACGTGATGATCCGGCGATGGTATCGCCATCGGAAAGTTCGAAGCGGACGCAAGGCTTAGCATCGCTGGGCCACTCGTCTGACGTCGTCTTCTTTTTTTCCTCTCGTTGGAGGTCTGCGTTCCCTGCCTCGAGTCGCCTGTCAATACAGTGCCGGTATCGCCGTTTTTCTTCCCTGTGGACTCCGTGGGGCGAGATGAAAGTGCAGCGCTCATCATCCAGTGATAACAACAGTATGTATGAGCGAGATTAGCAGCACGAGTGAACTGCCGGCACCCCCAGCACCGGGTTCCTTTGCTAGGCATTGCCTGCGCCCTCGCTTGCAACGGTGGATAAATAAACGAAGTGTAACTACTGAAACGACGTTGTACGGCGTCATTCACTCAGTTGTGAACCGTGCAACTCCTGCCAAGTTTTCGTCGCTATCAATCAAATGGTAAGTGACGATTGCTATAGCGGCCTCCTTTGCACCTTCGATTGCATGTAGGGAGGATAAAACCAGTGGTATGCACGATACCTACCTTTTCCCGGTGTCGTTTGAACTGACATTCTTTGTGTTAACGCTCAACCGAGAGAGCTATAAAACATTAACAGTACTAAAAGAAACGAGCTATAGAAGTAAACAGACAAAGTGCAAAGCTTGTTAAATAGCGCGAATCTTGGCAAGTGAAAGTTAGCTCTCCCCATTTCTAACACGAGTCGCTGTTCTCGTAATGCTCGGCATCACGAGAATGTGAACCATAAAACTCGGCATGATAGTAGGAGACTGAGGTTGTAGGCAAGCCCTATAAGCTCAGCCTCCCTATTGCACCGCACAATTTGTGAATTGGGGTGATATCCATACAGATATCAATACGGACTCTCCGTTTCCGTTCTAACTGCGCTTACCACAGGCGGTGACCCAGTTGGTCGAGGTGCATGGAGGAACTCCAAGCTCTGAGTTGCACCTTCTAAGCCTTTGGGCCAGCCGATTCGAGGAAGTGGAACAGTGCTGAGGGATTGGAAACTCTATGCTGCTCACTTACGGCCCAGTGGAATATGTAAGGCAGACCTTAAAGACCTCAAAAAGCCTTGACCAGTGCAATGAGGTAATGAAGCACAACATCACGTCAACAACATGAGACACGGGAGACGTGTACGATACGCATCCGATTTTACAGCATATGAGTGGTCCTTAAAAGGACCGTTTTGTTTTTAGGGTTGATCCCCCTTGATGTTGACATCACGAGTCGTCGAGGGGCCCCACACTGGACATGTCACTCTCAGAAGTGTCACCTTCATTAAGAGCGATGACGATTGGCTCGATGTGAGCACTTTGTCGTTCCTCCTTGTTTGAAGCTTTCTTCCACTTCGACGACATGCCTCACAGCGTTGCACCAGTTACTAGCCGTGACCTGCTCAGCTTCTTCTTTGAGGAGTCTCTCAACGTCGCCAATCTTGAACATTGTGTTTCGGGCTGCGACACGATTCTTGATCTGTGCCCAGATGAGTTCAATTGGGTTGAACTCACAGTGGTAGGGCGGAAGCCTGACCACTGTGCAACCAGCCCTTTCTGCAGCAGTGTCCACACAGTACTTCACGTACTGCGGCTTGACCGACGACACGATCTCAAGGAGCTGCCTCTTCAGCATCTTGGCGTCCCAAGCAATACCTTTCGACGTGAGCCAGCCCTGGATGAGCTCCTTCCGGGAACTGGTCGTCGGCACCGCCTCTAACCGCCGGGAATGGTACGGGGCATTGCCCATTATGATGACACTCCCCGTCGGCAGTTTTTGGAGGACATCGTCGAACCACTTTTCGAACTGAGGGCCGTCCATTTCCTCGTGGTAGTCGCCGGTTTTTTTGCCGCGGAAGACGTCCAGGCACCCAGGGACAAATCCATCTTCGCTGCCGATATGCGTAACGATGAGGCGCTGGCCCTTCCCCGACGGCTGCTTCAGGCCCGTTGTGAGACCTCGCATGAAGGCGTCGTGGGACGAGGTCACAGTGCTGTCCACCCACACCGTCGAGGCAGTGTGCCCGGCCGTCACCCACGTCTAGTCGAGGTAAAAAATCTGGCGGCCCTCTTGCCTGTGACGCGTGATGTCCCGCAAGTACGTCTGCTGCCAAGCGACGATGTCGTCTCGCTCGACCATGAGCGAGTTTCGACCCCTCCTTTCTCGCCTGAAGCCGATGTCAAGAAGGAGGCGACGCACGGTCCACGCCTGCAGCGAGGGGAGTTCTGGGCTTGTGCGGAACTCGGCTGCTATCTTTTCAACCGTGGGCATCTCGTTCCGGCGAAAAAAACCGATGCACACACGATCTTAAGGCACACAGCACGAGGTCACCGTACTTGGCAGTACGCCGCTTCTTGCCTGCATTTGTTGGGCGCTTCCGAGAGGGTGACGCGAGTTGCCCATCATTCGCACTTGCCTCCTTCTTGATTGCAAGCACACTGGACACGCTGACACCTGCCAGTTTGCTGACTGCCTTGCAGGCCTCAATCACGTCGAGGTCGGGCTCCGTATGCCGCATCCGAACGTACATGTTCAGAAGGAGCTCTCGTTGGCCGCTGTTCAAGATGTGGCCGCTCTTGTGCTTCTTGAACCAGCGTTTCGGCGTAGACGGTAGGTCTCTCGACCAAGAAGAATCCGAAGAATCACTTTCCGCAGCTTCCTCGTTGGGATCCATGACGGAAAACATGTGGAACACACAACCGGAGAACGACTTCCCAAATCGCGAATTCGTCGAAACCGGAAACGCAAAAGATTTTCTATTCAACAAATCAACTAAACATACACTATTCATCTATAAAGTATATAAAACTAAGAAAAATAAGGTAATTTGCATTAGTTACGAAATAATAATGTCCTTTGTCTTTTTTTTAGTTTTTCAAAAAAGTCTGGTTCTCGACTACCGAAACCGAAACCACTGGAAGACAGAAGTTCAGACAGCTATTTAGACAGGAAGTCAGTTAGAAGGCGGAACATTAGACATGACCCCTGTCCATTAATACTGAACCCGTGCGTGGACAATAACGTATCTCAACTTCTTTAAGTATCGTGAATAAACTAAATTATTTATGTATTGGCCTGGAAGACGTTTCTTTGAGAGGGATAAAACGGCGTTGCTAGGGAGCTATTTTCTTTGACGGCGTAGGCATTTCAAGCGGCGCTTTACGCTTGTGGGCGGAGCTCCAGCTTTTTTCTTAACCTGTAACCGACTATAGAAAACGTGTATCAACGAAAAAGTGTCTATGAAACGCGTGTTCACAAAACGCCGGGAAAATAAGAAAGTCACCTGCAGTTATGACATGATTGTAGACAGCTGCTGGCAGGCGACTACCGATAGAACTTCGGGGAAATTATTCTCCCGGCTGCTAGGAAATAGACACTGCCTAATTTTAGACGTAATCAGGAACGGAACGGTCAATTGCTGCAAAGGAGTAGGTTGCAGCGCACTTACGATGAAAATATCGGACTTGAAATATGTAATCCGAGATAGATGTTGACACGGGCACTGCAGAACCACACAAACACAAACACGGAAAGAAAGGGGTCTGTGAAGATTTAACACGATGTGGCAGAAGAAGTATTTTGCCAAACCGAACACTAAACGCATCACATGAATTCCTTGGACTTTTTTGAAGAAATCGCTTGTTGCCGATGTACGTTGGACTTTTTAAACACTGGAAGCCTTGGTACACTCGAATACGTTGTCACGGACGAAATCTCAGGCAGCCCCGCTGGTCGCAGCACAGCACACAAGAAACTAGGCCGGGAATCAGACATTCCCGGATCGGAAAGAGCTACTACGGCACCCGTGAAACCTTTGCCACATGATCACGCTCCTGCCATCACCCGCGCCCAGACAGCGGACTCAAGGCATAAAAAAAGCCTCCGGGTCATCGGTCCGGCGACTGCGTAGCCTGTTCCACGCTTTCAGCTTAGGGAGAGAAAGAAAAGAGAGGAGTATACAAAAATAGCAGCTCCTTCAAGGCCCAAAGTGGTCGCCCTCGCGAAGGCTTATCTCCAGAGTTATCCCAACAATGAACGCAGCTAGAGGATTTGTCCCCTATATCCTCTTGAAAGTTCGACCCAAAGTTAATAGTACAGTGGATGCTACCCGTGGCCTTGGCCTTCAGGCAGGTGCCGTGCTCTGCCTTATCTCTAGCTTGGAGACTGTAGCCACGTGATCCTACCCGGAGACCCGATTGGCCTAAAACAAGCACAGCGTCTACTCTACTGTCAATACCGAGCGAATAAAACAGTTCCATACTTCCTAAGAAACTGACCAACCCAAAAGTGACCCCCAAGAGGGCCTCCAAGACCACGCTGGTCGGGGCGCGTGTCTAGCGTGGCGGTGCAGAGATACACCTAGAGGTTTTCAAGGGAGAGAAGGATGCTCATTGTCGGTGCACAAATACACTGGCTGGGCAACTGAAGGTGCATCTTTCAGGAAAGGGGTGCATGTGCTGCTGATACACCCGACTACACCCGTTTTTTCTTAGAGTGTAGTAGTTATTTTCTAAGATTCGGTGGTACGATGACTCGGTTTCCCCATAAAAGGCAGCCTTGGTCCGTTGCGAGCAGCTCCCGTTTTTCGAAGTAAGTACGCAGGTTTTTATCTTGAAGAGAAGTGGGCCAACCATTTTGAATAAAGTTCAGAACCTTGGATAAGGTTGGTTCTCTCCTTGTTTCCACCGCGATTTGATGACTTGTGACTGGAAGAAGTTCCACATTGGAGACCTGAAGTGCCGACGTGTCTTCGTCCGGGTCACTGGAAGCAAAGTCTAAAGGCAAACGCGACAGTGCATCTGCATTGCCGTGTTCTTTGGACTTCGGGTACACAATGTCATAGTTGTATGATAGGAGATTAAGTGCCCAACGTTGCATTCGTAGAGCGGTTAAGCTTGGAATTGCTGTTTTGGTGTTGAAGATCGCAGTCAAAGGCTTATGATCTGTAATGAGGGTGAATTTCCGACCGTATAAGTACTCATGGAACTTCTTCACTCCGAACACAATACCAAGTGATTTTCGTCCGATCTGTGCGTAGTGGCGCTCACTTGGTGAGAGCGTCCTAGAGGCGCAAGCAATTGGCACTTCGTCACCGTTTGGCATAATGTGAGATATGACTGCTCCCACTCCGCTTGGAGGTGCGTTGCAGGCGAGGCAAAGCGGCTTGCTTGGGTCGTAATGTGTGAGCCACTTGCTTCGCAGCAAGCTCTCTTTTGCCTCTTTGAAGGCTTTTTCACATTCTGACGTCCACTTCCAGAGGCTGTCCTTCTCTAGAAGCTGGTGTAGTGGTTTCAAAATCGTAGAAAGGCCCGTCAAAAATCGTCCGTAATAGTCTAACAGGCCTAGAAATGAACGCAGTTCCAACACGTTGGAAGGCGACGGCGCGTTCTGGATGGCTTGCACCTTACTTTCGGTTGAGTGAAATCCTTGGGCGTCGATTCTGTAGCCGAGATATTCCACGCTGCTCTTGGGGGACTCGCATTTTCAAAGAATTGGCCCGAATTCCGTTTGCTGTCAGTCGAGCCAGAACTCGGTCCAATATTTGAAGATGATCCTCCAGAGTACTTGACGTGACCAAGATGTCGTCAAAATAGCACACTACGTGCTCCAGTCCTTGCAAGATCTGATCCATGGACCGTTGGAAAATCGACGGCGCTGTGGATATCCCGAAAGGTAGACGATTGTACCGGTAAAGACCTCTGTGCGTGTTGATGGTAGTGTAGACATTCGAGTTGGGTTCTAGTTCCAACTGTTGGTAGGCAGGGGTCAAGTCTATCTTGCTGAAGTATTTGCCACCAGCAAGCGTCGCGAACAAGTCTTCCGCACTTGGTAGTGGATAGGTCTCCGGCTGAATGCAACGGTTCACAGTGACCTTGTAGTCCCCACAAAGTGGAACGGACTTGTCTTTTTGTGGAACCACCACGATCGGTGCCGCCCAGCTGCTTCTATCAACTTTGGTGACTGTGTAGCGTTTTTCGAGGGCCTCCAACTCTTTCTCCACCACCTCACGCAGGGCGTATGGGGGGGGGGGGGGGGGGGGGGGGGGGGCGAGGTCTGAAGAAAATTGGGGCACATTCGGGCTGGACGTGAATCGCTACTTTGATTCCTTTCACCTTTCCCAGCTGGTCGCTGAAAAGCATCTTGTGCTTGTCTAGTAGACTGTCTAGTCCGTTCTGAGCAGCAGACTCTGTCAGCGAGAAGATGTTGGACCAGTTGATTCGGATGTGCCGCAGCCAGTTCCTTTTCAGCAAAGCTGGCCGATCTCCGTGGACGACCACCAATGGAAGCGTCAATGTCTGATCTTCGTAGGTTACCGGAACTTGTGCCTCTCCAAGGACAGGAATGGCGTCACCGGTGTACGAGCGGAGGCGAAGAGTCGAGGGTTCTAGTGGCAAACCGCGCAGCGACTCGTTGTATTTCCTCTCGGAGATGATGGTTAGAGCCGCCCCAGTGTCCAGCAGTATTTTTACTGCATTTCCTGCAATTTGCAGCAGGACTTCAATGCCGTCGCCGACACTGTTTGTGTCTCCATCAACTGGATACAGTGTGACGTAGTCGTCTCGGGGGCTTTCTTGGCAGGATATCCTCCTCGTCGCCAATTATAGTAACTGTGGGTTTATTTACATGATGAGAAAGGTATGCCGCGGGCTAACCTAGGGCTTGCTTCATCGCGGCTCAGTCCAGTCAATCGCGCTCAGTGTTCTGTCACGAGCTCTCCGCGCGGTCCTTCCGCGAGATCTCGTCTTCTGCGTTTTTCTCCGAGTTACCACAGTAGTCACCGAAGTTTTCTTTGTAAAGTATACCTTGACCAACGGCAAAAAGTTGTCAGGGCTCGTGCGAATACTTGTAGAACTGCATTCTCTTGTCCTTCCAGGTGCTCGATGAGCGCTCGTAGCTCGGGATCGTTTCGTAAGCGTGCTGCCATGTGGTGTTTGTCCTTTCCTTTTCCACTGTCTCAATTTTTTAAAGTATGTTTTTAATTCTTACTGCGCTAAAAAAACGTTAAAAAAAACGTTGTCGACACCGTCATGTCACCGGTGCGCTCAGACGCCAACTGGACAGGTGCCCTCGATAAACAGTCGATGTCACAGTGCTTACGGCCAGAATAGTAGACTACAGTCATGTCAAGCTCTCGAAGTCGGAGACTCCACCGTGCGAGTCGTCCTAATGGGTCCTTCGAGCTTTCGAGTCATCAGAGCGAGTGGTGGTCTAGATGTAACCACGGAAAAAGGACTTCCGTATGGACGAAACTTTGTTATCGCCCAGACGACTGTGAGGCATTCCTCCTCCGTCGTAGAATAATTGCTTTCCTTTTTTGACAGCATCCGACTTGCGTGGGTGATTACTAGCTCTGGTAGATACATGTAATCACACAATGAAAGCACTGGAGAACTGGTCAAATTCGAATTCCATGCAAATAAATTAATTAAAAACAAAAACAGGAATATTTAAACCGAAAAATAAGCCAATTCCAACGCATAAAGATATTTTCCTCAATTCCCGTCCAATCGAAATTGTGGAGCACTTTAAATGTCTCGGTGTCGTGTTTTCCGCAAATATGTCTAGGGATAATCATATAAACTATTTAGTAGGCAAAATAGCTCAGATAACTGGAATAATAGGTCGTGTTAGATACCTTCTTCACACAATAATCAGGTTACTTCTCTATAATTCACTCTTTTATTCCCATTTGAATTACTGTCAACTAGTGTGGTGGACAACCACATTTTCAGACTTAAAACGTGTTTATTTGGTACCAAAAAAAAATGTCTTCGACATATTTACAACGCGCCCTACAGAGCGTCATGTGCAAACTTTTTTTGTCGTTCCCACGTGATCCCAGCCTACAACCTATATAAATATCGATTGAGTGCAAGGTATAAGTTGGAAATACAGAGGAATATAAATAATATACGTAATCTGGCACAACCATCAATAAGAGAATTTAACTATACTACAAGACATGGAGAGAACTGGGTAGTACTTGCACCTCGTTTAAACTACAGAAAAGAATGCCTGTGTTATACACTTCCGTAATTATTAAACGCTTATCAGCTTATGCATTTTGATTCATTCGCCTGTAAGTACAGTGAACTCGGTGCAATGTCTGTAACCATAAAAGTATGATTTTTGTTTTGTATGCCTGTACACCTTTGCGTTTTCGTTGTCATTATCCTTTTTATGCATGTTCACTCTTTCTACCCTAGTGCTGCTTAGTTGCCATTAATACAGGGACTGTGGACTCGTCAAGCTGCTAAGCGCAGCTTTTTTTCCACAGCCTCTCCATCTGTATTTTTACAAGGTGGAAATAAACACATTTGACATTTGACCCCCTTGCCGCTGGAGGAGTACCACACCCAGCTCTGTGTTACTGCGTCAATCCGGGGTACCTTAGGGTACTCCGGATTGAATCGCTTTAATATTGGACATTTTGTTGTTTATAACAACCTTCTGGAAACGGAGCTGAGCATAACTTTCCAGCAAATCTAGAAATACCCCTCAAAAGCCATAGATGATGACAACATTTAATTTGCCCATAGATGGGGTCAGGGAAGGGGGAGTGTTGAGAAAGCCTCCCCCTCTCCCCCCTCAGTCGGCAGCCAGGAGTCCTTGTTCCTTGGCGGCGGCCTCGGCCATCTGGACCAGACGGACCTGTTCACCCGGGTCCGAGCTGAGCAGCATGGTCTCCCACTGCTCGGAGGTTCTAATGTTTAGCATTAAAGTTTGAGCTCTATTTCTGTTGTTTCTATGTTTTTTAAAGGGGCAGGCCCAGACCATATGTTGCAGGTCGGCCCTGTCCCCGTAATGCTTACATGCGCTGGAGTAAAGCCCCGGATAGCAGTGGCTGTACGCCACGGGATTTGGAAATGTGTTAGTTTGAAGAAGACGCCACGCCACTGCCTGCCATTTGGACTGAGTCCTGTCTGCTGCGGGGTATTTAGCCCTTCCCAGCTTGTAGTGGTTAATCACGTCCCGATAGGCAACCAGCCTGTCTCTGTCCGACCGGCGGAACGAGTGTGCGTCAAAGATGTTGGTGACGTCGGCCCGGTCGGTTAAGCATCGAGCCGCGTCGTGCGCCTTCTCATTCCCCGGGAGGCCAGAGTGAGCTGGCGCCCACACGATGTGAACTCCCCTATAACTCGATCTCCGTGGAAACCGGTCCGTAGAATTTTGAGTGCCTCGGACGATATGCGTCCCCTCGTGTAATTTAAAATTGCCGGCTTGGAGTCGCTTACTATGAATTTGATCCGGGAGGACGAGGTAATTGCCAGTTCAATGGCTGCTTCCTCCCCGACCTCAGATGAAGTCCTGAAGACCGTGCCAGAATTGATTAACTTGCCCTCTCGATCAACTACCGATGTGGCCATGGCGTCGCGACTACTGTAATCTGCGGCATCCACGTAAACCACATCCTCGAGGTGTGCGAACCTTTTATCTAGTGCTTGTGCTCTGGCCTGCCTGCGTTCCGTATTGTGTTCGGGGTGCATGTTTCTTGGTAATGGTGGGATATGTATATGCCCCCTTATATCGGGTGGAATGTCGTGTTTTTCCCCGAGTCTTCCTTCGTAGTTGATATGTAGCGTCTGGAGGATGTGTCTGCCAGTCGGACTCTTGGTGAGCCTTTCCATCTGCGCTATCCTCTGTGCTTCTACTAACTCGTCCAGCGTGTTGTGCAAACCTAGTGCTTCAAAGCGCTCGTTGGAGGCCGTGATTGGTATTCCAAGTGCCTGCTTGTAAGCCCTTTTTATTGAAGCGTTGATTTTATTGCGAAGGGAGCGACGTAGGTTACTCGACTCAGGACGAATGCCTGGACCAGCCTGATTAAGTTGCCCTCCTTCATTCCGTGATGCCTATTGGCTACCCGCTAAATGAGGCGGGTGGTTTGACACACACTTTTTTCGAGTGTTCGGATTGTCTCGATGTTGTGGCCGTTCTCCTGAATTTTCAGGCCTAAGACCCTAATGCTGTGTACTACCAGGATGGGCAGCCCCCCGCAATCGTATAGATGAAGTCGTGGTTTTTCGGTGGTTGCTTCCTTTTTCTGCCCTCTCCGGGTTGGCCGATAAAGGAGTAGCTCCGATTTTTGTGGGGAGCAGCTTAAGCCTTTCGGTTCCACGTACCCTTCCACCACGTTTATTGCCTGCTGTAGTGTGTCCTGCACGTGCCCGTCGCTGCCGCCAGCCACCCAGAGTGTGACGTCGTCAGCATGCAGGCTGTGATTTAGGCCGTGTATTTTCTCTAAGAGGCTGGGTAGGCCGATCATAGCGACGTTGAAGAGGAAAGGCGAGAGGACAGAGCCTTGCGGCGTGCCTCTGCTCCCCAACTCCAGCTCGCCAGACTCAGCCCCCCTACTGTCAGGGTGACCGTCTTGTCAGATAAAATATCCCTGATGTAGTCGTAGGTCCTTTGACCTACCTCCAACTGTTCTAAGTCCTCTAGAATTGCTGCGTGTTTTACATTATCAAACGCCTTTGTCAGGTCGAGCCCCACAATGGCCCTGGTGTCTAGCGGGGAACATTCCTCCCCATCTATAATTTGATGTTGGAGCCTCAGCATCACGTCTTGAGTCGAGAGCCTGGGCCGAAGACCTATCATGATATGGGGAAAGAGTCCCTTTTCATCCATATACTTGTTTAGTCTGTTTAACACTATGTGCTCCATCAGCTTCCCCACGCGTGAGGTGAGCGAGATGGGCCGCAGGGTCTCCAGATTTAGCTTTTTGCCCGGTTTCGGTATCATGATAACCTTAGCGGTCTTCCATTGTGTGGGGATTTTACCGTCCTTCCAGCACTTGTTCATGTACTTGGTGAGAGCCTCGATGGAGTCGCCATCTAGATTCCTCAGCATTGCGTTTGTTACCCCGTCCGGACCCGGAACGGATTTGGTGCGGAGACCTAGTATGGCTCCCCGCACCTCCGCCGTCGTAAACGGATGGTCAAGAGTCTCATTCGAGGCTCCCGCGTATATTCTAAGTTGTTCTTTTGGATTGGTCCCGATGTATCTGTTGCGGACTTCCTTGATTAGGTCGTCGCTCGTGCCCTGGTAGGTGTGCAGAATTTTACTTAGATTGTGTTTCTGCGTGGTCTTACTTTTATCTGGGTCGATTAAGTACCTAAAGATATTCCAGGTTCTTGCAAGGCCCATCTGTAGTTCCATACCGTCGCACGTGCTGTGCCAGTTTTGGCGCGACAGCTGGTTTGCGTAGTCCTCTATTGTTTTATTAAGGATCGCTAGACGTCGGCGAAGTGCGCGGTTTAGTTTTTGTTTGTTTAACCTTTTCTGCAAGCCTTGCTTCGCTTCCCACATATGCAGAAGCTTAGCGTCGGCTTGTGTTAGTTCGGCTTCCTTCGGAATGGTCTTTGTTGCTTTCTGTACGCATGCGTGAAGCTGTTCGACTTACGACTCGATGTCCTCAATCTCGTGCGTCCCTGTTTTGTCCTCGCATGAATAACGTTCGGCTGCTCTTAGTTCCCTGAACTTGTCCCACTAGACGATCTCAAGCTCCGTGCCCTTTTTTGGTTTGTGGGGGCCCGCTTCTAGTTTTGTGGCCACTATATAGTGCTAACTTCCTAGATTTTCCTGCGTGTTTAGCCACTCGGCTTCCTTTTTAGCGTTCTTTGTGAATTTTAGGTCCGGTGTGGTGTCCGCACATACGCTGTTTCCCAACCTAGTGGGGTACGCGGGGTCGGTGGCCAGAGACAGCCTCTCCTGCTGGGCATCCAGCCAGAGATTCCGTCCTTTGATCATTTCCCGTTTGTATCCCCAGGCTGGGTGGTGTGCGTTGAAATCACCTACTATCACTAGTGTTTGACGCTTCGCAATATCTAATTTCTTGCGAAACAGGTTCACGAATCTATGTTGCTTGCGTGGGTTGCTGTATACGTTTAATACAAATAGGCTTCCCATGCCCCTTTTTTGGCTTGAGATGATCTCCACGAGGACGTGGTCCACGGTAGTTATGCCGGTATCGCGCCGTATAACCGGTAGATTACGTCTAACGAGGGTCGCTACTGTTATACGTTTATCGTCCGAGGCCGGTTCATCCTCACTGTAGTACGGTTTGTACCTCGAAAGTTTAGCCAAGGCTCCCGTTTCTTCCAGGCATATGACGTCTGGCACCTCCCCTGCTATTTTATTGTCTATGAATTGCTGTAGGTTCCCCCTTTTGCGGCGGTATCCGCGGCAATTCCACTGCCAAATTATGTATTTGTGATTATTCGGTGCCATAATCCTTAAGCTGTGTACTTTCTAGGCTTGTTCTAGCGCTTTCCAATGATACGGGTCTGGCGTAAGGCTTGGTGGATTTCATCGGACCTGCTCCTCCTCCCCCGCCGGTGAAGCGCGGTGAGGTGGCCTCAATCGCCGTTACCCTAGCGTTAATTGCTGCGATTTGCGTGCCCATGCTTTCGGCAAATTTCGCCAGCATGGCTTCGAATTTTGTGGTGAGCATTTCGCTCAGCTGCTCCCCGAAATGCTGCAGTGTCTCTGCGTCCCTTTTTTCTGCTCTCTTTGGGAGCATTGGGACGTTTTTTTATTGTTGGGTCTTTCGCCTTACGCTTCGGGGGAGGAGACTCGGGCTCCGAGTTTTCCGTCTCGTCACTGTACGAGTCCTCAGCTAGCAGGACCTGTGTGGGTCGTGGTGTGTTTGCCTTGCCCTGGTCTGGCGGTGGGGCCTGCGATTTCGAGGGACCCTGCGTTTCGGGGACTACTTTGTCGGCGTTTTCGCTTCCTCTTAGTTTTGCCACTTCAGCCTTTAGCTTTGTATTCTCGGCGACTACCATCTCTAGCATTTGCTTGATTTTGGTGAGTTCCCCCTGTTGCTGCCTGTCTGCCTGTTGCGCGCTAGTTTGGTTGCTAATCTTTTTCTTTGCATTCTGCGGAGCCGAGCTGTGGGAGACCGTGCTAGCCCAGCTCACCTTGTTCTGCTTGGTTCCTCCCGGAGTCTCGGGTCGGCCGCCTCGGGATGTCGATCTTGACTCATGTCGGCCTTGGGTGTTAGGGCTCCGGCATCTTGACTTAGATCTTGACCGGCGCTGCTGCCGCTGTCCCGCGTCGTTGTCGCTCCCTGATCCGGGGTGGGGTAGACGTGGGAAGGAGCCCGAACGATCTCTCGTCCCCCTTTCTTTCGTTCTCCCGCCGTCCTCGCCGCCACCCAGAACGGACGTCGACTCTGCGTTTCGGTGCCCGCCATATTGACCGGCGCCATTCTGACGTTCTTTTTCTCGCTGTCTCTTCCGTAGTAGGTATGGCGTTTGGAACCGGTTCTTACAGTTTTTGTCTCCAGTGGGGTGATCCCCACAACACAGGGCACACTTGGGGTCACATTTATGCCTTTCTCGTGGATTCTTTGCACCGCAAGAGCGGCGTATTTTGTCTTCGGGCGTCGGGCAGACGTCCATGCGGTGTCCCACTTTTCCGCAGGTGGAGCACACTTCGTGCTTTTTTTTATGTTAAAAGCACCGGTACTCCGCTCCACGGTAATATACATAATAGGGCACTTTGTTGCCCTCAAAGACGATGACCGCCGAGTTGGCTTTTCCCACCCTTTGTGCCTGAAGGATGGTAGGGTTCTTGTTGTAGACAGGGCTGCGCGTAATGTCTTCCGCGGTGTCATAATCTGGGATATTATGTATAACCCCCTTAGCAGTATCATCTGGCGGCGCAGCGTACGCGGTGACTCCATGGGTCTTGCCTGCGATGCAGATTTTTAAAATGGAGTTATATTTCTTAGCTCGTTCCATGCTTGGTGTGCTTGTCACGATGATGTTCTTCTCCGGGTTGACCCGTAGCAGGTCTCCCTCGGTTTCCTGCTCTTTGAGACCGATGGCGCAAAATACGCCGTCGCGTAGCCTCGCGAAGCTCACCTTGGTAACATCGAGGCCCTCTCGTGGCCGCAGGATGATTTTTATGTCCTCGCGTGGGAGGGCTGGTTGCAGACGCTGTTTCCTGTGCCACTGGCGTGGTTTTCGGTTTCCTGTCCGGCCACCTGCGTCGTTTTTGGCTGTGCTCGTCGCCGTGAGGCCTAGCTTGTTGAGGGCTCGTGTGCCCCGTTGTCGGTGGCTCACGAGCCAGCGGGCCTCTGCTGTACACCCTTCCGGTGAGATGTCCTCACCTGCCACTTCGACGTAATCCATCTTGGGTCTCGGTGCCTTGGGGAGCGCTCCGCCCCCGCCGCTGGCCTGCTGCAGGTGCCGTATTCCTCGTTAGGGTTAGTGGGGCGCCGGCCCGTCGGTAGGAGGAATTGGCCGAACAAGGCCAGGCGGTGGTCCGATTTCCATAAACGTGGTGTCCTCGGGTAGCAAATACCTTTAGGCACCCGGTGTTGTGGTTCTTGCTGGAAGGTTTGGCGTATTTTTCGCCTTTGAGGCTGATGGTTCGCAGAGCGCCGATTGAAGCTGTGCACGCTCGCGCCCTTCGCTTCTTCCTCAAAAGCCATGATATCGAGTTTTTTTAGTAAGGACACAAAGTTAATTTTGTCAAAGGCCTTTTTAAAATCTACAAAAACTCCTAGTGTTAGCAGTTAGTGTTCAATAGCATGGAGAATCAATTCTTTTTGTGTCGACAGTGCTCACCCGGTTGAATGACCCTTGCTGTAGCTAAATTGAAAGTCTGTGATTATGCTATGATTTTCAGAAAGAGCAGTCGTTCTATCATCAATTAATTTTTCTCGACATTTTGAAAAAAAAGGAAAAATTGATATTGGGCTGTAGTTTTATAATTAGTTTTTGTCATCCATACAAAATGCTCACTTTCGCTAACAGAATACGTTTCGAAAATGCACCGTGTACAAATGAAAGGCTTCAACATATTTAAGTGCACGACAAATAAGATCTAGGACGTACTTAACTGGACGGATTTGTAAGTCATCGGCGTCCTACAGTTACTGTTACGGAATTAAAGAAACACGTGATAAATTTCTTCAGCCCCCATTAGTGGGTCCTAAAAACGCACTTTCACGGTTTCTGGCTTTTAGGTAAACCACGTGGATCGTATCTACTGTTAGCCAGTGATTCAAAAACGTTATTAAAGTGTTAGCTAGTGCCGTTCTCGATGTTGTTTGGCCATATAAAAGTAACTCTTGAACTCAGTGTGAGTGCTGCTGGCCACGACCAAGCACTGTGTTCAGTCTTCGAGACGTAATGACACTTCGTTTTAGCATTCCGACATTAGACAGGTTGGAAAGATAATTCCCTTTTGCATCTCTAAAGAAACTACTCACTTTTTATTACAAAAATTTTTAAAAGCATGTATATCATTTGAGTTAAGAGTCAAATTTGGGGGTTTTACGTGCCAAACCTACGACGGGCATCTGGCGCGCCCCAGCGGGGGACTGAGGATTAATTTCGACCACCTGGGGATCTTTTGACGTGCAACCGAAAGCTCGGTTACACGGCGCCTTGTCAGCAATAAGCCTCCGTCATATTGCGGGCACCTCGGTCGGGATTCGAACCCGCCACCTGGGGATCCGTTGGCCGGCGCTCTCGCCTCGGAGCCACCGAGGCGGCTTATCATTTGAGTTTATTGTCTGTAAAAGCAGTCGATAAAGAGCATCTTTTTTGTTTTATTAGCTTTAATGACTTGTTCGTTATCCAAGGTTTCCTTGACTTTTTGCTTCTTGATGTCTTGTGAAAAAATAACCTTACATCAACCGATTTGAACAAGGTTAAAAACGTGTCCTGGGAATCACCAGGAGCAGTTTTACGATATACCATTTCCCAGGAAATGTGTAAGTTCATTGCGAAATTGTTCGAATATTAGTGGATTAATGTCTTGAAATGTAGCAGTATGAATTTTGTTATATGATTTAACTATCGCGTTCTGATCAGTCTTGAGAAAGATGGACAAGTGATCGCTGACGTCCACCCCTTTACACCTGACACTAGTTTTTGAGTCTCTATATTTGTAATAAAAACGTCAAGTAGCGTTGCAGAATCATTCTGAGTACGAGTTGGCAAAGTAATGGTGTCAATACAAGCGCTTGACTCTAACGTTCTCATGAGTTTACACTGTGTTGTCGTCGAGTTTAAAATGTTAATATTAATATCGCCACCCAAGACCAGGTTATAGCTGTTTTCGTATACCCAACACAAAAACAAACAAAAACAAAAAAAATCATCCAACAACAATAGGAAAGTAGAAACGCTCCCTGCAGGGGGGCGGTACACGACAGAGGAAATGTTTTGATTGCGAATTATACTTACGATTTCAAAATGATCTGTTTTTGTTGTCAAATGTAGAACTACATTGAATTTCAACGTGTTCTTTATCATTAATAATAACCACCCCCCTCTGATAGAGCGGTTGGGGTACAGAGTTTCATAGTCAGGCATCCTAAACACTTCATTGTCCTGCTGATACTACGTCTCGGATACATCACAACATCTAAAGAAACGCCAAAACAAGAAAACAATCCTTGCAAATCATTATCCTTATTCAGAGCAGACTGCTTATTCAAATGAAAGAAAGATTTACACTTTTTTCCAGTTCGGTAGATATCAGTTACGTGGCGTCTGATGGCGTAAACATGTTATCAGGCATATCTGCTTAGTGCAGATGGGCGATACCTGAGGTAAGCACCCATTGGATCTTGTCCAGGTCCTGTGTGCAAGTTACACGCAGCACACTCGACTTGTCTTTCTTCCTTGCAAAGACCTTGCCCTCCCTCGACCAAGCGTACTTCCACTGTTTTTCGTTGATTCGTGCGATACCTGACCGAGCAGCTTCTTGAGCACCGGAAATAGATGATAATGTATGTAAACAGGAGAGCGGCCCGAAAGACCCAGGTTAGAAGTACAAACTCGTTTCTTACGAGCCCCTTGAACCGCCGCATCTCGCTTCGTGCGCGAGTGAAATTGTATGACAATCTTTGGGCATCCTCCGTCTTTCCTCGGCACGCGGTGGTAAACGTCGATGTCAGCCTCGGTGATTTGTTCACCAATGACGTCACTGAGCTTCTTTAGGACTGCGGTTAGCTTTCCATTTTCAGTGGGCGGAAGGCACTTGATCTCAATGTTCCTATCCCTTGAATATTGTTCGAGATCAGTTAGTCTTTGCTCTGATCTCTCAAGTTGCTCCCTGAGCGATTTACATTCATCAGATAGTTTAGCGTTTTCAACAAAAAGCGCAACATTTGCTCTTTTTTTTTTTTTTTTTTAGTCCTGCATTTTTTTTTTTTTTTTTTTGATTTTCGAGCAGCACTGCGACATACCATCGAACTGCTGACCCATAAAGTCAATCGAACTTTTCATGTCCTTGTACTCCTTTTTAAGTTCTCTCTCGATTACACCCTCCATGTCGCGCAATTCTTGTTTAAAGTCCTTCAAAGGTTTCATGATATCAGCCGGCATGCTGATTACTGACAAGCACTTTCACAGTCGCAACTGCGGCTGGAGAACTAAGAAATTAACAAGGGCCGCTGCTGCCAAATGAAGACGCGGTGGTTGCCGGCACCGCTTTTGTAGCCGGTGCGCTGATGGAGTATAGCAAACCACAGTTCTTGGAGCACCAACGTCACCGCATAGGCCGCGTCAGCAGCTCACGAAGATGTTAGGCGTGCGGCGAGGCAGATGTGCTCCCACGACGAGATTGCCGTGACAGGCCTTACCAGCTCCGATGAAAGCCGAATCTGTGATTAAGATGTGCAGTATAAGTGCGCAGTCAACTACCGCCGCCGCTGCCTAAAAGCCCACACCTCCACCAAAAATCGCACGGATGAAGGCGACGAGGCGATGAATAAGGAACTGACACTAAAAATTTACTAGGTGAACTTGCATTAAGAACAAAACAAACAAAAGAAAGAAAAAACACACGTCGAGAATGCAGCAGCAAGCATCGACGGTGGCAGCAGCGAGTGACGGTGCGTCGGCGTAACAGTTGGCTATCGCGACAGATTCAGTGAATATCGGCAATACCGCGCCCGGCTTCTTATTTACTACACTCGTCATCTCGAACATCCGACCTTGAATGTTCTTTACACTCAGGTTAAGAACAAACACGAAACTTCTAGATGCACAGAGAAGCGTTTCCTCTCGGTCATGCGCTTGAAAACAGGATCCGAATCTTGCCAACGGTGGGAATATGCCGTTTTTCTCGTTGAGCCGTTCAATCATAATGGTGTCCAGTTTGTCATATTCAAGTGATTTGCTTGTGAGAACCCACAAATCGCACATTCATTTTGTCCAGAATGAACGCGGGTTATACCGTTAAAATTTTAAGCCTTAACGCTAGGTTTAGGTGGGTTTGCTATAGTTTCGTTCTGTCTGGCTTTCGTTGTTATTGGTGGTGGTTCTGCAGATTGGACTCGATGCTAAAGGTGTGTTCGAAATTGTCAAGTCATCACACGTGCCATTGTTTGCGCGAAACCCATAATTGCTAAAGCCAAGAAGCGGAATCAACATATTCGAGGCTTCATTCAATTCAAACAATTAAATGTATTGCTCGTATGTGAGTCCTTTTGATCCGCTATTGCTACTGGTATTCGCGAAAATTGTGTCTCACGTGAATTCAAAAGCTGCTCTGTACCTAAACAAATAGTCGTTTAAGTAAACATGCAGCGTTGTGATTGCTTAAAGTCTGTCGCATATTTTTCTTTTAAGAAAAAATGCACAAAAAAATGCTTCACATTATGGTGCATGGAAATATATAAATTATAAATTTTATTGGTCTATATGGTGTGTACAGATTTTTATGACTACATTTCTGAAACAAAACTTATGAATTTCGCGAATGCGTGGGAAAGTTTCTGCCTTCCATGGAGTATTCTGATTGTTATTTGGCGAAACAGTCGTGAAAGATGTTTTGAAACGGTAGCCCTTTAAAATCAATTTGTATGGTTGAATAAACAGCGCTTAATCTGTCTTCCAACATATTGAAAAAAAGGAGTTGATATCAGCTTTCACAAATCCTATTTGTGACTTGTGTGCATCGAATTCAATCAATCATCGAATTTCACGCAAAGGCTGCGCGTAATGGCCTTTCTTGAATAGCACGTATCACTTATCAGACATGCTTACAAAACTTCACACTCTGCGAGTTTAGGTTATCTTTCAAGCTGCTCACGTGTTCAGCAGACAGGTCGAAGTTATCAATCGGACCATGTTATAGCTTATCAAACTTGTTTCGACATTAGCCAGAGCGCAGCAAAATGCTAGAAGACACAGGAACACGACGAGAAATACTCAAATCCCAAGGCACGGCGCTTTCACTGCGCCTCAGTGGTTAAGCTAACACTAAGTACAAGCAATGATGGCTGACGAATGTCATCTTTTGATGCTGCATCATTGTCCGATTCAAATCTATTGTCATTAGGCGAGCTATCTTACTTTAGGTTAAACTAATTTTGATGGGTACTTTATTTTCATTGATTACTATTATCCAAACTGGTCAGACCAGAAAAACAAATCTCACAAGAACACCCAAAAAAAATGTAGAACTTATTTATTTTTCTAGCACAATGTGGTAATGACTCGTCTTTAAAAAATCCTAGACTGTTCGTCATAATTGTTAATGAAAGTTGTTTATGACAAACAGTGATTTCCAACCTACGCGAAAGGGGTCACCAAAAAACTGTCAAGCCATCAAGCGAATACCGAACTTCATTTGGTTTTTTGTATTTGCGAAAATACTTCCTTTCGTTGTACGTTCAGTAATCGGCTCAGTGAACAACACCGAAACATAACCGCGATGCTTATTCACCAATTATCAGTTTCTCTAGTAATTTTTGTCCAAACTGAATTCGAGCGCCGGTCAACTTGTTTCTTATGGGTTTGGCAACGACAAGATTACAAAGAGACCTGCAGCTTTGTTCTGGAAACCGGGCGCATTCACCCTTGGTGTAAACGAAAAAGTTTTCAAGGCTTCTGACTGTTCTGGCAGTCAGCTAGATTGGCTGGCGCACGCGTTGGCTGCCTTTGTAAAGCTGGTGCAGAGCAAACCGGATCCGCACGACGAATACGACATACTGACAGAGGTCTCGCCAGATGGCAGTAAGGTGCTGTTTAATAGGGACTACACTCGAAGGCTGCGAGCAACGTTCTTATTAGTGATGGGGCGAAACCTTTTCCGGAGCGGTTTTCGGACGCAAAACATTGGTTTCAGAAAGTTTTGGAAGAACAGCCGAATATAGGTATGTTTCGGATAGGTTCGGATAGTTTCGGACCGTTGCAAGAGTAGTCAGACCACATTAATGAGCGTTGCAAATTAAAAATAAAAGGTCTGATAAACCACTTTAAATGATTAAAATTCTAAATATAAATACTTAACAAAACCAAATAAAATTTAACGCGGTAAGATTTGAGATAGGGTGAAATAAAATAACGGACAACACAACACCAAACGAAGAGATTTATCGGTCAAAATGGTTTCGGTTTCACAACTCCCATGGTCACATCGTCACGGGACCAAAACAAAGCGGGAAGGTAGGTGAAATCAATTATAACCAAACGCAACGCTTGTTTTTCTCGCATCGCTAGCTCGACGACGTGTGTGATGCTTGTTCGAAGCGCCGGGAACGCTTTGTACGTGTAATATGTTGTTAAGAAATAAACATTGTAGATTTAGGTACAGTTGCTTCCAAGTTCCAACGAACCTAACAAGTGCACCATAAACGCGGGTACTTACGTACGTTTCCAAGGGGTCGCACCGAGCGACTATTTTTCACAGCAGCACAGGCCGAAAACAAATGGTGATGACAGATCTTCGCGAAGCTAAAGGCATTTGCGCAGTGCAGAATAACGAGGTTCGCTTCATTTCCCGCCACTATCTGCTGCAGTAGCTATGTAACTCAATCGCTCGTGCCACTCGACGATGCATATTTGGTTCTGCGTTCCGGGAACCTGCTTTTTCGTTTTGGGGAGCGGTGGGGAGTGTAGTTTCCAAGGCTGCGATGGTTCAAGCTTGACAAAACGTCGGTGAAGCCGGCGGGATGCCCCAAGATCGAACACTTCGATGCTGTCGTCGGGCGCCGCCATGTTGCCTTGGATTTCGCGTACTATTGGTGAGCCGCTAGCGACGATAGCGCCTTCTTATTGGCTCTTGACAGCGGTTGACTGCGTGTCAGCGCAACTGTGCGTACAAGTTTGGCTCAAGCGCTCTTCGCAACGCAACGTGCCCGCTTGCCGCTACGGAACGCACCGCGCTCAAACGCGAATGTGAGTATGGTCCTTAACGTTACGGAGCGCGTTGAACGGGCACTTTTAGTATAGCGGAAGGCAAACGCATACGTAACGATGCGTAAAGACTTGCAGCGCCATCTAGATGTGCTCCTGCGAACTGCCTCAAACAATCCAAGGCAGGTATACGGTCAAGCAAATTTAACACTGCGAATCTCCTCGCTTTGCTACGAAGTGCGTGAATCTCTTTCAACTTGCCTGTTGTAAACGTGTTTTGTCTTTATTTTTTTTTTGTGTGTGTGGGGCTGTGCGACCAGCAGTTCGATCTATGTATATGGTTAGCTCCAGTGTGTTGTGGGATCCCTATCTTATGTTGGCCTCGTCATTTGCTTGGAAGTATGCAAGCAACAGGTCGCATCGCTCGCGTACCGACCGCACGGTAAACACCTTTCTGGGTTCGACGGTGTCGCCAACGTTCTTGGCTACCGACACTCATCTTTGTGGGCGATCGAAAGGTTCGTCGCGTTGATTTCTTTGAGGAGGTTATGGGTCGCCTGTCAACACCGCCCGATCAGGCCGAGTTGCATTCGCTCCGAGGAAGTCACACGGGGAAGCGCTACCATTGGGAAAAGGTTTTATCTGTAGTTAAGTTCACAGCCCGATGAAGAGGAGGGCCAAGGCTGTCTAGTGGTCCGGGTCTTCAGTTGGAGGCCTTGCTCGGCACCGGCTCTTTCGTCTGTCTCCAGCTCCGAACACCGCGTGTCCTCGCCCGCCACGAGCCTCGCCCTTTTTTCTCTTTTTTTTTCTTCCACATGGGTTGAGGTCATCTTCAATGGTGAAGCGAACTCGTACAACGCGCGTAGCACTTCCACTGGTTTGCCTCACCGCCGCCATTTTCCAAACTAGAGTAGTCTCGCGCTTTCCCGTGCGCGACGAGAGCAACGAGAATGGTACGCGGGGGACCGCTACGTACGCTCGCAAAAAGTGATAGCGAGCGTACGTACGCATAGCTCGCCGCAGTACGACGTATGGCTCATGCGCAGTATGGAGGACGCAGCGTTAACGCTAACGTAAGGGCTTATGTTTGCTGCTATACGTATTACTAAAACTTTCTATTAAGCGTTCCACGCATGCGTGACAGTTCATTGCAGGCAGGCGCCAGTTCACGAGATAGCTCGTGCCATTTCGTATACTCTGCTCGCGCAGACCCTCAGCGGGATGGTTATCACTAAGTTATCGCTCGTGCAGAAGGACTACACTTCCCACGATGCATGGCGGCCGCGGCAGCGTAATAAAACTGGCTGTGAGGTCGGTCTACTGCTCGCATCGCGTCCGGCTCAAAACGGGCAAAGAACTCGGACAACTCGGAGACATTTGAAGTGGCAACAGCCTATCAAAAACATAATATTTTCACGTGAGAGCCATGTGCACCGGTGATGATGACAACTAAAAACTTGGTTCAGGTTTGAAATGAATCGTTTCTGGGAACAAACCGTTTCAGAAAGATGAGTTGGTATTTTTAACGCCATTTATATATATATAAAAACACGTTTATGGCACATTCCTGTGTGTCTATATAGTGCGATAAAATTAAAATTTAATGGTTATTTTGGCGAACCGTAGCAGTTAGGTTGCTGCGTGTGAACGCGACGTGAAGTTGCTGGAAGAAATTGACCCGTCTGAAGCGGGCCTTGAAACAACTGACGCCGCTCTTTGTTGCTTCTACTGTACAATATTTAATCGACCTCAAGGCGCAAGAATTAGCAGTCCTATTTGAAAGTTGACGAGGGGGTTGAATTTATGTGCTTTATGTCTAAAATGGCACTAAATGGAGAGTCTTTCAGGTTGCGATATCTTATATCTCTAATGCAGAGATCGGTGGTACTCGCGCGTATCTGTTTTTTGAGACAGCGACGAACCCTTGTACTTGGAAGTGCACGCGAAACTGTCATTCAAAGAGGCCGTTTTTGTCACTTTCTGCAGCTCTGTTCTTACGTAATGGCAGCTAAAGAGACCCGAGTTTACGTAATACTGTTTATCAACCCCTCGGGTGTCGACTGAAAGAAAACTCTGCGTAATAGAAAACGTTGCCTGTGTCTATGTTTTGTGTTTTTCGCGCTGCGTGTTATGTAAGCGAAACGTAAAACCTTAAGAGAAAAAAAGAAAAACGGACCATCGATTTTACCTTTTTTTCTTTACTTTAGGTGCTTAACCCTCCCGTCGGTACAAGCGATTGACAACAGTCGAAAATATATTAAAATCAGGAAAAGACTATGTGCTCGAAAAAAGGATAAACAAATATCTCGTGAAAAAGAAAGCAATGCGAAAGTGACGAACTACAAAAACAACACATTGAGAAAGCCATGAAGTTAGTAAGACATGGTTACAAACACCTTCTTCAAGACCAATTGGTAGTCGCCTTTAATCTAGCGTGGAAGCCCCTTGGTTTAGGTTCTATGTGGTGGGAGTTGGCTCTGGCCAGACCAGTCCACCGCCTCCCTTTCACCACCTGACCCCGCTCACTGCGCGTGGGTGTGGGCGAGTTGGTAATCACGTGACAAAAGATCGACGTGTGACTAGTCCAACGAACCCGCAACTTCCACCGCCCTGTCAGCTTTGGGGTCAATGGAATGTGGCGGCGTCTCTGCTCGGACGGAGGTTAGGCCGCGTGGGATCCGGCTTGATTGAACTGAAATCTGTCAATTTTATTAATGGCAGTCCTAAATCAAACCATTGCCAAGGCTTGGGCGGTTGTTCGCAGGAGACGTTATCTTTATACGCTCCTTCATTGTGCTTGGGCAATGCTTACTTTCAGCATTTTATTTCGAGCAAGCCGCCCCTGCAGCCTCCTTGAAGCGCTTTCGTTCTCTTCCCGTTATTGTTCCGTCGCAATTTTCAGTTTCAATTTATTATCATTGTCATGAAAACGTAAGGGAGATCTTTTCTTGCGCATGCAGTGTTGAAACCATTAATTTTTGCAGTGAAGTAATGCCACGTAAAGCTTATTTTTGTATAACGAGCCGTATTGGGGGTTTAACTTATATATAGTGCATACGATATTTATAAAGTGAAGTCAAGATTTCGAGTTTTATTTAGCAAAATTTCTACTTCCAAAAATAGAAGTTAAAAAGCGCGCTCCGTAAATGGATTAGCAATTACTTTTTTTAGGCGTAATTGCTCTCAGATATTTTTATACTGCAGCCTACTGACAGTGTTTTTGAGATGTTAAATCAATTTGGATTTGTGATGCAGGTTACAGGCACTGTATAAGAATTGTCATACTACGATCTAAAAAGTAAAAAAAAAAAAAAGGAATAATATAAGAGGCACGGCGCCCCTATTGTGTTTCATATAGAACACCGCAGTTTCACACGTGCAAGCACGAGCACACTGTGCGCGAAGACGGGCTTGACAGGCTTCCAGTTGCGCGTATACTTGCTCACGTGAGCGGAGAAATGTCAACGGCCAGGCGCTCCAAAAGACGACATCGAAATCGTCTGGGTCCGAAACCCAATATTCCTGGCTTTTGCAGCGCAAACTGTCGTTCCGCCCGCTGCGTCCCGCGGTAAATTACACAGCTAATTCCAGCTCACTAGCGCTTTGCATTCGTATCACACCTGTGTTAGAATGGGGGCTTTTGCAGACCGTTTCGCAGGCTTCACACCACGCTAGGTGCACCTTTCAATGCATGCTTTCAAAGTGCCAGCGGGCTCTTCCGACCACACTTGTGCCATAGCCTCCTTGTACGCGTTACGAAAAAAAAAGTAAGAAATTACAGTTGCAATTGCACGAAACTAAATTGTAACTAATTACAGTTACAATTACCCTTCCATAAAAGCAAGTGACCATTAAAACAAAAAGTAATTTGTTACTTTCTACCTTACTGTTCTAGGGTAAGGCACAAAGCACAATAGTGCTACGAAAGCGTTTATTGCTGCCACCAGTCACACTTTTGTGATCTTGAGCAACAGCGCTCTCGAAAGCCTCGCCGGACGTCTTGCCTCGTCTCTGAACATGCCCGCCGCTGCGATGAACACCCCTTCAACTGAGGCACTCACGAACGCCCCTTCAACTGAGGCACTCACGAACGCCTGACGCACTGCACTGCGTGCTTCTAGAGATAAATGGAACAGCTCTCCGCCCCGATGAAAGCGCGACGCTTCGTTGTTACAGCCGGAATTTGATGCTGTTAGATTCGCAGAGCCATAAACATTGTAATTCAGATATTTAAACCTCGAATAAAATCAGTGTATTCGAATATATTATATAAATGTATTTTAGCCGGCAAATATTGCCAAACGGTGGTACACGAAAATAGCTGGACACGCTAATTTCACGTAACAATTAAATTATAGGTTATGTTTTTATATCAATCTTCTATTAGCTCTGAACACACGTGCCTTGGTTGAGACGTCGGTAAATAAGAGGATGGAGCTTTTTGGATATATATATCCAACAAAAACATCGGGGTATCTCTCCCTATACTCAACAAAAACATCGGGGTATCCCTATGCCGTCCAAAACGCATGCAGCGCGGGTCGGCCGTACCGCAGCTCAGTGTTCTTCAGCTAAATGTCACGCGAGGCAACGGAAGCGTCCACCCACAGTGGCAGCAGTAATTCTAATTTTGTGAAATACGAGCAACGAGGTAGAGGGCCTTAGAGTGATAAACTAGTATACCGTTCATCAGGCAAAAGTGACCCCCGATTGGCCGCCGCCATGTTGTACAATTTTGACCACTAGACACGTGACCAGGCCAAATCTATGACGTAACCAAACCAAATCTCTGGCGTCAACGAAAAGATGGCAGCGCCCAGTGCGTGTCGGAAGCGTTGTGGGCGTTGATCGGAGTGTGTGGATTTCGTGAGCGGAATTCGGTTTTTGAGGGTTTTGTGTGCTCTCCCGCGTAGGAATAACGTGAAGTACGAGGGAATGAGGCTTTTCTTTTTTATTTAATTCAGAGTAAGCCAGATTCGGTCCCGTGCTTCTAGTACCGGCTCGGATCACTGCCTCGGACATCGCTCGGTCGTTCGAGTTTAATTAAAATATCCGCAATTGTTAACCACGGGAGCTCCTCCATAATCGCTGAGTCGAAGGATACGTCGAACCCATCCGGAACGCGGAGTCTAAAGGTATGTAGGACGTAACCAGAAAGCGGAGTTCTAACGGTACGGCGGACGTGCCCGGGCAATTTTCTTAGCTCGACCGTCAAGATTCGCATTTGAAGCAGCGAGAGAAGTGTTGAAATCTCCGAACTGCTCGCTGCTGAGCTAACTACGGACCACTTCACTATGTGATCCGTAGTGACGTGAAAAAGACCGACGGCGGTCACTCCGGGCGGACGGCGGCTCCCGGCCGCCTGCCGGGTGCCTTCTGTGAAGGGGCGACAGTCGTGTAAGCAGTACTGGGTATTGATGTCGCTGGCCTGTAATAAGGCGGAGCCTCCGGGGCAATAACGGGGGCGCGCGTTAACCCATCCGCCGCGCTGCGCTTTACGCCGCTTCGCGGCGACAGTCTGAGGCGGCTCATTACAAAAAAATGTGAACCCGCATGTGTGTGTGTATTGGCCCACACGTAAACGCCGCTTCGCGGCGCCCAACTATTCGCTAAAGTATCATTCGGTGAACCGCCCCCTCAGGAGGCTCCGCCTTATTACAGGCCAGCGACATCAACACCGCAGTACTGTACCAGCTTCTCTTCTAGTTATGTTGTTCTCGAGCAGCTTCCCGATCACTAAACCCCGCAAACGCGTGCCGAAATTTCAAAAGGTGTCTGCCAACCTGGAAAGCCTTGAACTCCCAGCGAATTTCGGATCATCTGGGAAAGTCAGGGAATCATTCAAAAGGTGGGCTAAATAAGGGAAGACGACTAGTGAAAGCGGCATGGCGGTTGCTCGTCGGCACGGCCATGCTGAATGACATTGCCGAAATGTCATCCTTCGACTCAAAAACTCAAGGAATTTGATCAAAATAGTCAGGGAAAAACTTGAAAAAGTCGGGGAATTTGAAATCAGTAGTTTGTTAGACACAATGTTTGATTTTCTTGGCACTCCACGCGTTTTTACACACGACAGGCACACGCCCGTGTATCACACGGCAGCCAGGCCAAGCGGCTGCCAGCCACTTATGCAAGGTCGATAAGACGCAAGCGTGGAACGCTTTCGGACCGCTGTAAATACACCAGCGGGAGCGTCCGGCCGCAGTCCGACTGCCCACGCTAGGACACCCGACACAGACTCCGCGTCCTGGGTACGTCTGACGTATCTTTAGATTTTGCATCCTAGGTACGTCAGACCTATCTTTAGACGCAGCGCCTGATAATAGTAGTGAATAGGGTCACGTTCAGTGCGCAAGTCACTTTATTACACTCGGAGAGCGGAATTCCATTCCCGCTGCGCAAATAGTTCCCGAGCTAGGCATGCACTTGAAGACTATGTTTCACTCTTTCATAAAGCAAGCTTTGCGGGACCCCTCCGCCCTTGTGCACCCATTCGCAGGTCGTGTCGCCTTTCCTCACGTAACTCCCGCAGGTTCAGTGAGTTGCCGAGCCACTGCAGCCCTGGCGTCGCTCGGTACATACAAGAGGCGGCTCACGTCGGTCGTCCAGCAGCGTACTGGAGGGACGCAAAGCTAGCAGCCTCCTTGGTGTACGCAAGACGAGGCTGAGCAGAGCTCCAAGCTCTTCTGACGCACATGTGCACTCCAATGAGACCGGTGTCGCACCCCGATTCCTAGAGATGTGGTCGCACTGGCAGTCTTGTCGGTCCCTGGGGGCCGTCGAGGAGTGCCAGAAAGCAAAATTCCATCCTTCTTGCGCAGGTAGTTCCCCAGCTAGTCACTTCCTTGACGACGTCGCACCCTCTCTGGAAGCAAGCTTCGGGATGCTCTTGTGCACCCATTTGCAGGTCGTGTCGCCTTTGCTCACGTAACTCCCGCAGGTTCAGTGAGTTGCCGAGCCGCTGTAGCCCCGGCGTCGCTCGGTACATACAAGAGGCGGCTCACGTCGGTCGTCCAGCAGCGTACTGGAGGGACGCAAAGCTAGCAGCCTCCTTGGTGTACGCAAGACGAGGCTGAGCAGAGCTCCAAGCTCTTCTGACGCACATGTGCACTCCAATGAGACCGGTGTCGCACCCCGATTCCTAGAGATGTGGTCGCACTGGCAGTCTTGTCGGTCCCTGGGGGCCGTCGAGGAGTGCCAGAAAGCAAAATTCCATCCTTCTTGCGCAGGTAGTTCCCCAGCTAGTCACTTCCTTGACGACGTCGCACCCTCTCTGGAAGCAAGCTTCGGGATGCTCTTGTGCACCCATTCGCAGGTCGTGTCGCCTTTCCTCACGTAACTCCCGCAGGTTCAGTGAGTTGCCGAGCCACTGCAGCCCTGGCGTCGCTCGGTACATACAAGAGGCGGCTCACGTCGGTCGTCCAGCAGCGTACTGGAGGGACGCAAAGCTAGCAGCCTCCTTGGTGTACGCAAGACGAGGCTGAGCAGAGCTCCAAGCTCTTCTGACGCACATGTGCACTCCAATGAGACCGGTGTCGCACCCCGATTCCTAGAGATGTGGTCGCACTGGCAGTCTTGTCGGTCCCTGGGGGCCGTCGAGGAGTGCCAGAAAGCAAAATTCCATCCTTCTTGCGCAGGTAGTTCCCCAGCTAGTCACTTCCTTGACGACGTCGCACCCTCTCTGGAAGCAAGCTTCGGGATGCTCTTGTGCACCCATTTGCAGGTCGTGTCGCCTTTGCTCACGTAACTCCCGCAGGTCCAGCGAGTTGCCGAGCCGCTGTAGCCCCGGCGTCGCTGGTCGTGCATCCTGGTCCTGGTCGTGCATCAACCACCGCTGCCCATTTCCGCTGAGTGCTTGGGTGTGGTAGCTTGACGTGCTTTCGCAGAAAGCTGTATGCCTTTGCCGAGTAAAAATGGAGCGCGAGGGCAAATTTGCGCACATCCTCTGTACATGCGTTTTTGTTGCGCCTGACTCTTTTTAAGACGAGGTTGCGCATTGTGTTGGTGAATGCATTGTCAAGTATGTCAACTGCTGGCTTAGGAAGTCGTGTCCTCAGTTCACGGAGCAGCGTGTTCAGCTTCCTAATCCTGGCCGTCTTCCGATTGATCTTCTTCTTTGCCTGTTTCAACAGTTTCCTCGCCTTCTGCAGCTTTTGCCTACTCGTGGCCAGGACCCTGTGCAGTCGTGGTGACACAGCTGCGTACGAGTGGTCACCGAAGGAAGTATTGCGTCGCATGAACACAGCTTCAGGGGGAGTCTCTGACGTCGTAGCCTGAGAGGGGGATATAACCAGCTTTACATTGCTTCCAGAACCAGCAGCAGCTTGGGCCTCTCCTGGGGTTGGCTGATCAGTCGTAGATCCAGGCTGCCTCTCTGGAGGGTGAGACCTGTCAGCAGAACAACGAGCGGTGACATTCAAGACTGCCTGTATTCCACAAGACTGTGTGCCAGGGCATGCATTCTTGGCAGGTTATACTGTGCAGTGTGATATGTGACCACACCTTTCATGCGTTGGCCAGAACTGGCACTGACCCACAAAAAGGGGGTGCTGGGAGTTCTGGCTTATGAATAGGGTTCCATGTTTTGGGTGTTTTTTAATTTGTGAGTATTACCTGGCTCAGTGAGCAAAAGAAGAGCCGTGATCAAAGGGTGCAGCCAAAAGCTGTAACCAAAAGTTGTGTCCAAATGCCGTGACCAATGCCACGCAATCTAAGGAAAAAGAAAATAAGAGAAAAACAAACAGCTGTGCTCACGTTATCATTTTCGTCATGTGACTTAATTATTAATCACGTGATCGAACAAAAAAATAAACCTAGAAATAAATTATCCCCTGCCCGGTTTCGAACCTAGGCTCTCATGATTGCAAAACTAGTGTGCTATTCATTGGGTCAACCTTTCTCATTGACGTCAATATAACTCGGCCAAAGGTAATGCTCACGCATTCTCACATCATGAAAGAAAGCTGAGGTGCTCTCATAGTTTTATTTTTTTAAAAATGGGGGTGATTTTTGGGTGCTTATTTGTTCTCTCGAATTTTGAGCTTATCAGTGTCTTTTTTTGATATCGACTAAAACTCGGAGTGTCACGGTACTTATGTGGTAAAAGCGAATGCATATCTGTGGCGTTTCTAGGAGACACAACATGATATGCACTACTCATTGCTAAATGGAGCACATAAAAACAATTTCCAAAGAAAAAGAGCAGCCTCGCAGACAGTTCAGTGCGGTCGGTGTTGTGGTTCAACAAAAGTACAGACGTTTATCAAGGTAACCTGCCGTGGAAAGTGCAATTTCTCTTCAAAGCAAGCTCAATTCGGGTTCTTTCGGTTTTTGCAGATTTCAAGAAAAATCGTTTGGAGGTCATATTTTTATGTATATCAGTATATACTGAAAACACGTAACCCACTTATGATTGAATGATTGTAAAAAGCATACAGCATGCCATGGAATTATTATAATGGTGGTGGTTGAAATTGTTGCAAAGAACCTGAATGTTTTACTCAAACCTATCAACTTGATCCCAAAGATGCCACTTTTCTAGTGATTCGTTGACCACCACTTTCAGATACGAGAGACACACCTTTGGAAGTTGTGCAACTAGTCGCCCGAAGTACCTGAAAACTGGAGCTGGTTACTTCCCCCTCTCAGGCTACGACGTCAGAGACTCCCCCTGAAGCTGTGTTCATGCGACGCAATACTTCCTTCGGTGACCACTCGTACGCAGCTGTGTCACCACGACTGCACAAAGTCTTGGCCACGAATAGGCAAAAGCTGCAGAAGGCGAGGAAACTGTTGAAACAGGCAAAGAAGAAGATCAATCGGAAGACGGCCAGGATTAGGAAGCTGAACACGCTGCTCCGTGAACTGAGGACACGACTTCCTAAGCCAGCAGTTGACATACTTGACAATGCATTCACCAACACAATGCGCAACCTCGTCTCAAAAAGAGTCAGGCGCAACAAAAACGCATGTACAGAGGATGTGCGCAAGTTTGCCCTCACGCTCCATTTTTACTCGGCAAAGGCATACAGCTTTCTGCGAAAGCACGTCAAGCTACCACACCCAAGCACTCAGCGGAAATGGGCAGCGGTGGTTGATGCACGACCAGGACCAGGATGCACGACCAGCGACGCCGGGGCTACAGCGGCTCGGCAACTCGCTGGACCTGCGGGAGTTACGTGAGCAAAGGCGACACGACCTGCAAATGGGTGCACAAGAGCATCCCGAAGCTTGCTTCCAGAGAGGGTGCGACGTCGGCAAGGAAGTGACTAGCTGGGGAACTACCTGCGCAAGAAGGATGGAATTTTGCTTTCTGGCACTCCTCGACGGCCCCCAGGGACCAACAAGACTGCCAGTGCAACCACATCTCTAGGAAACGGGGTGCGACACCGGTCTCATTGGAGTGCACATGTGCGTCAGAAGAGCTTGGAGCTCTGCTCAGTCTCGTCTTGCGTGCACCAAGGAGGCTGCTAGTTTTGCGTCCCTCCAGTACGCTGCTGGACGACCGACGTGAGCCGCCTCTTGTGTGTACCGAGCGACGCCAGGGCTGCAGTGGCTCGGCAACTCACTGAACCTGCGGGAGTTACGTGAGGAAAGGCGACACGACCTGCGAATGGGTGCACAAGGGCGGAGGGGTCCCGCAAAGCTTGCTTTATGAAAGAGTGAAACATAGTCTTCAAGTGCATGCCTGGCTCGGGAACTACCTGCGCAACGGGAATGGAATTCCGCTCTCCGATTGTAATAAAGTGACTTGCGCACTGAACATGACCCTATTCACTACTATTATCAGGTGCTGTGTCTAAAGATAGGTCTGACGTACCTAGGATGCAAAATCTAAAGATACGTCAGACGTACCCAGGACGCGGAGTCTGTGTCGGGTGTCCTAGCGTGGGCAGTCGGACTGCGGCCGGACGCTCCCGCTGGTGTATTTACAGCGGTCCGAAAGCGTTCCACGCTTACGTCTTATCGACCTTGCATAAGTGGCTGGCAGCCGCTTGGCCTGGCTGCCGTGTGATACACGGGCGTGTGCCTGTCGTGTGTAAAAACGCGTGGAGTGCCAAGAAAATCAAACATTGTGTCTAACAAACTACTGATTTCAAATTCCCTGACTTTTTCAAGTTTTTCCCTGACTATTTTGATCAAATTCCTTGAGTTTTTGAGTCGAAGGATGACATTTCGGCAATGTCATTCAGCATGGCCGTGCCGACGAGCAACCGCCATGCCGCTTTCACTAGTCGTCTTCCCTTATTTAGCCCACTTTTTGAATGATTCCCTGACTTTCCCAGATGATCCGAAATTCGCCGGGAGTTCAAGGCTTTCCAGGTTGGCAGACACCTTTTGAAATTTCGGCACACGTTTGCGGGGTTTAGTGATCGGGAAGCTGCTCGAGAACAACATAACTAGAAGAGAAGCTGGTACAGTACTGCTTACACGACTGTCGCCCCTTCACAGAACGCACCCGGCAGGCGGCCGGGAGCCGCCGTCCCCCCGGAGTGACCGCCGTTGGTCTTTTTCACGTCACTACAGATCACATAGTGAAGTGGTCCGTAGTTAGCTCAGCAGCGAGCAGTTCGGAGATTTCAACACTTCCCTCGCTGCTTCAAATGCAAATCTTGACGGTCGAGCTAAGAAAATTGCCCGGGCACGTCCGCCGTACCGTTAGAACTCCGCGTTCTGGTTACGTCCTACATACCTTTAGACTCCGCGTTCCGGATGGGTTCGACGTATCCTTCGACTCGGCGATTATGGAGGAGCTCCCGTGGTTAACGATTGCGGATATTTTAATTAAGAGCGATGCTATATGCACTACGTAGTGCACTTTGGACGGAAATTGCTATATGCACTACGCTGAGAGCTCATGCCGCTCGGGCCACCCTTTTTCGAACTGCGCGTGTATCACTGGGGAGCTCGTTAACCCAGCCCCGCGCCTGCGTTCACGCCGCTTCGCGGCGACAGTATGCGGCTGCTAATTAGAAAAGTTAACCAGTACACACCGCTTCGCGGCGTCCAGCCGGCAACCCAAGCCCCGCTGTCCCCGATCTGCGAAGTCTGCGAAGTTTCGTCAACAACATTCGATGTTTTTTTGTTTTTTTTTAGTGTTCATCGCAAAAAAGAAATATAAATATCGCCAAATGCCTCGTCAAAACAACGTTCAAGAAAAAAAGAAAAAGTAAAGAAAAAAAAAAAAGTAGGATCACCGCGATTCGAACCTACGTCCACTTGCGTACGAAGCGCACACACTAACCTCTACGCTATGTCACCGGTTGGAAAACTCGTTGTGATCATTCATTTTACACGAGACAAACGTAGTGCATATAGCAATTTCCGGCCGAGCTGCACTCTGGAGTGCATATAGCATTACTCTTTAATTAAACTCGAACGACCGAGCGATGTCCGAGGCAGTGATCCGAGCCCGTACTAGAAGCACGGGACCGAATCTGGCTTACTCTGAATTAAATAAAAAAGAAAAGCCTCATTCCTTCGTACTTCACGTTATTTCTACGCGGGAAGCATACAAAACCCTGAAAAACCGAATTCCGCACACGAAATCCACACACTCCGATCAACGCCCACAACGCTTCCGACACGCACTGGGCGCTGCCATCTTATCGTTGACGCCAGAGATTTGGTCTGGTTACGTCATAGATTTGGCCTGGTCACGTGTCTAGTGGTCAAAATTGTACAACATGGCGGCGGTCAATTGGGGGTCACTTTCAGCTGCCAGTTTATCACTCTAATGCCCTATACCTCGTTGAATACGAGCTATATTAGAGTCTTACCTCATATCTTCCACGTGTGAAACGTGAAAGCAAGCACCTCATTCAGAAGCCGATCATTAAGGAGCTAGGGGGCGCGATTCTCACACCGTGGTACCCCCATCGGTGAAAGTTGATATATATTACCGACAACGTGTTCTAGTGTTGTAAATAATAAAAAAAAACAGATGACGCACGAGAAGGGTGACAGGGATGTAGACAACCTGAAGCTTTCAGAATGTTAGGCGAAAAGCAACGCAGAATCAAATATATTTTAGTATATTGTCACGGGTGGTGACTAATAAACAAGAAATAGACAGGAATAAATAAACGTTTAATGTGGCGAACTTGTGCCAAAAATAAAGAAGGAGACAGAAGAAAGCAGAGCGTCGCGGGCGTCGAAGTCGGCGTGTCAGCAGAATCGAGCGCTAGGGCGAGACTGACTCGACAAGGTCGCGGGCGGCCTCTTATCTAGAGTGCGCCGCTATCTCGAAGATTCGGCGAAAGCGGTTCGAGCGTCGCGTGATCGGGGCGAGAATGAACACGTACCTTCTAGAAAACAAAAGCAGGGATAAATGATAGAAGTTACGTGCGGAACATGAATAAACGGGAACTTTCTGGAGGACCGTGACCGAGCGTTTCTTTCTCAGCCTTGCGCGCGGCATTACTCCCCCCTTTAAAAGTGCATCGCCCCGATGCAGTGTAAAACAAATCAAAATAAAAAAGAACGATAAACTAAAGAGTCTTTTGGAGCACAAAAGGTCCACAGTCTTATCGAGCGTAGTACGGCTTCAGGCGCACGACGTGGACGACCTCAGGTCGTGGTGGGCGGCGTGACGATGTTCGTGTTCCGTCGGGCATCACCTCGTAGTTCAGCTCGCCGAGGCGACGAAGTACCTTGTATGGTCCAAAGTACCGTTTCAGCAGTTTCTCACTGAGGCCGCGGCGACGGATGGGCGTCCAAACCCACACCCTGTCTCCGGGCTGGAAGTGAACGTCCCTGCGACGAAGGTTGTAGCGGCCCGCGTCGGCGCGTTGCTGGTCTTGAATCCTGAGTCGGGCGAGCTGGCGGACTTCTTCGGCCCGTTGAGCAACCACCTGGGCGTCGTCGCTCTCACTGTCAGCTGGCTCATGGGGCAGCATCGCGTCCAGCATGGTCGTTACTTTGCGCCCATGCACCAGTTGAAAGGGTGTCACTCCGGTGGTCTCTTGTACGGCCGTGTTGTAGGCAAATGTGACGTACGGCAACACCTCGTCCCATGTCTTGTGCTCCACGTCGACGTACATGGAGATCATGTCGGCGATGGTTTTGTTGAGTCTCTCCGTCAGCCCGTTGGTCTGCGGGTGGTACGCCGTGGTGCGACGATGGCTGGTGTGGCTGAGACGAAGGACTTCTTGCGTCAGCTGGGCCATGAATGATGATCCACGGTCTGAGATCAGGACTTCGGGAGCGCCGTGCCGGAGGACAATGGACTCGATGAAAAACTTGGCGACTTCAACAGCCGTTCCTGATGGAAGGGCTTTTGTCTCGGCGTACCGCGTGAGATAATCGGTTGCGACGATTATCCATCGGTTTCCTTGCGTCGACGGTGGGAAAGGTCCGAGTAAATCCATACCGATTTGCTGAAATGGGGCAGATGGCGGCGCAATAGGCTGAAGAAGTCCTGCCGGTCTCGTCGGTGGCTTCTTCCTTCGTTGACACTCGTGGCAAGATCGGGTGTAGTGGTGTACTGTCTTCGCAAGCTTGGGCCAGTAGTACTTTTCGCGTATCCTCGCAAGAGTCCTGCTGTAACCAAGGTGTCCCGCCGTCGGGTCACCGTGGCAAGCTTGAAAAATTTCTTCTCGAAGACTGGAAGGGATCACCAACAGCCACGCCGTGTTGCTGTCGCTGAAGTTCTCCTTGTACAGTACGCCTTGTCGGATGGAGAAGGTTGGCAGTGTTCGAACAAAACCGCGGGGAACGGCGCTTTCTTGCCCCTCTAGGTGTTCGATGAGTGCTCGCAGCTCATTGTCGTCTCGTTGGAGTGCTGCCATGTCGCTTACATCCAGAGCGCCGAGGAAACACTCATCGTCGTCCTCTTTGGTGCAGGCAGGACCGGCCTCGACTGGGGCCCTTGACAGGCAGTCGGCGTCATTGTGCTTCCGGCCGGACTTGTACACCACGGCCATGTCGAACTCCTGCAGTCGTAGGCTCCACCGAGCGAGGCGTCCGGAGGGGTCCTTCAGATTCGCCAGCCAGCAGAGCGAGTGGTGGCCTGTGACTACGCGAAAAGAACTTCCATACAAATATGGGCGAAACTTTGTTATTGCCCATACGACAGCGAGGCACTCCTTTTCGGTCGTTGAATAGTTCCTCTCCGCTTTAGACAGCGTCCGACTTGCGTATGCGATAACTCGCTCGGCTCCGTCCTGCACTTGGACTAGTACCGCACCGAGTCCGGTGTTACTGGCGTCGGTGTGGATCTCGGTTTCAGCAAACTGGTCGAAATGGCCAAGAATCGGGGGCGTCTGGAGTCTTCGTTTGAGCTCGTCGAATGACCTCTGGTGTTCTTCTGTCCACTCGAACTTTACGGCGTCCTTCGTGAGGTGTGTCAGCGGTGCGGATAGCTTGGCGAAGTCTCGAACAAAGCGCCTGTAGTAGGCACAGAGTCCGAGAAATCTTCTCACGGCCTTCTTGTCAGACGGCGGCGTAAATGCAGCTACGGCGCGGGTCTTCTCGGGGTCAGGTAGAACACCCTTGTTGTTCACGACGTGGCCAAGGAACTTTAGTTCCCCATAGGCGAACCGACACTTTGTTGGCTTGAGTGACAGGCCGGCGGTCTTGATGGCTTGAAGCACGGCTCGAAGTCGTCTGAGGTGTTCGTCGAAATCTCGTGAGAATACCACGACATCGTCCAGGTAGACGAGGCAGCTCTGCCATTTCAGACCTGCCAGCACGGTGTCCATGACGCGCTGGAAGGTGGCTGGTGCTGTACAAAGTCCGAACGGCATCACTTTGAATTCGTATAGTCCGTCGGGAGTGACGAAGGCAGTTTTCTCCCGGTCACGTTCGTCGACTTCAATCTGCCAATAACCACTCTTCAGGTCCATCGACGAAAAATATCGGGAGTGGCGCAGTCGGTCTAACGTATCATCGATGCGGGGGAGCGGATAGACGTCCTTCTTTGTCACGGCGTTCAGTCGACGATAGTCCACGCAGAACCGCAGGGTTCCGTCCTTCTTCTTTACAAGAACGACTGGGGACGCCCATGGGCTCCTTGAGGGTTGAATGATGTCGTCGTCGAGCATCTCCTGGACTTGATCTTGAATCACTTTCCTTTCCTTTAAGGAGACCCGATACGGCGACTGGTGGACAGGAAGTGCGTCGTCGTCGGTAACAATGCGATGTTTCGCCATTGGTGTTTGGCGAATCTTTGATGTCGTGGCAAAACAGTCACTGTATTCGGCAAGGAGATCAATCAGTTGCCGGCGCTTCGTAGCTGGGAGCTCGGGGTCAATGTCGAGCGGCGGCGGCGTCGTGCTTTTCTGCTGTGGCGACGAGGTTTCCTCGGAGATTGCGGTGACCACCGCTGGCGCTTGAAGCTCCTCGACGTGGCCCACGGTGGTACCCTTCGTTAGGTGCTGCGGCTCCTCTCGAAAGTTCGTCACAAGAACAGTTGTACGTCTTTCTTGGAGATCCGTTACGCCTCTTGCGACGCCAATTCCTTTTTCGAGGAGCAGTTGGACGCTGCCTTCCACAAGAGCTTCACCGTGCATGGCGGCGTCGGCCATAACGGTGACGAAAACACTCGACCGCGGCGGTAGGTTCACATGGTTGGCGATAACTTGGATCGCGGTTGATGTTGTGTTGGTCTCTACCGGCGGTAAAACAGGTTTCCGCAGCGTCAACTGGTTTGCCCCGAGGTCGATGACGGCGCCATATTCGCAGAGAAAGTCCATTCCGAGGATAACGTCCCTCGAACAGTCTTGCAGAACGACGAACTTCACAGGGCACGTTTCACCGTGGATCTCGACGCGAGCAGTGCATCTCCCGACTGGCGTGATGAGATGTCCTCCGGCGGTTCGTATTTGGGGTCCATCCCACGGCGTCATGACTTTTCGCAGGCGGCGAGAGAGCCTCCCACTCAAGACTGAGTAGTCTGCTCCGGTGTCCACGAGTGCCGATGAGTCGAGGCCGTCAATAACAACGTTTAAGTTGTTGGACACCGAAGCAGGAGCGTCGTTGTGATGCGTATCGTCGGGAGAGTGGGAGCGCTCCGTCGTTCGTGGAGGTTCTTTACGTCGGTCGTCTTCGGCAACTCCACCTCCAGGGGTTGCCGCGCCTAGTTTCCCCGGCGAGGAGCGAGGGGCGACAGGCTTTCACGTCGGGATCGGTGCATCGGCGAAGCTGGACGTCGCGGTGACGGCGACCGGAACTCTCGGCGGGACGCAGGCTCGGGGGACTGGGGTCGTCGCAGGTACTCGTCGATCTCCCGAGGGCGTTCACCATACCGGGGGCGCGGGTCGCTTGGGTGGAATCCGCGCAGCCCGAGTCGACGGTATGGGCATCGGCGGTAGGTGTGGTCTTCCTCCCCGCAGTGGAAGCACAGAGGGCGTCGGTCGGGCGTTCGCCACACATCGGTCTTCCGGGGTGCACGGGGCTCCTGACTGGCGTACTGGGGCTGGTCGTCGTGGCGTCGGTCGTGCTGCGGCGCAGGAGACTGGCGTCGGGGCGGCGCGACATAGGCGCTAGGAGGAGGCGGTGGCCGTCGGGCCACTGCGGCGTAAGTTAGCGCGGGTTCTTCGGAGACTGCTGCGCTGATGGGAACCTCTGGTTGAATGGCTCTCTGCACCTCTTCCCGCACGACCTCAGCGATGGAGAGCAAAGCTGGTCGGTCCGCGGCGGGTAGTAGCTTTCGCAGCTCCTCCCGGACGACGTCGCGAATGATCTCGCGAATGCTTGGGATGCTGGACCCAAGGTCGCAAGCGGACGGCGGAACCGCGCTGACGCCGGGTAGCCTCTGGTAGTGGCTGGCTCGGGCTTGCAGGGCACGCTCGATGTTCGTTGCCTCGGCGACAAAATCTTCGACAGTTGTCGGAGGGCTGCGGACAAGGCCACCAAAGATGTTTTCTCTCACGCCCCGCATGAGGATTCGTAGCTTCTTCTCCTCTGTAGCCCGAGGGTCGGCGCGGGCGCTCAGGCGCAGGACGTCCTCTACGAAGCCGGTGACACTCTCGTTGGGGCCCTGGGTTCTGGTTCGCAGTAGGTCCTCGGCTCTCTCTCGGCGGTGAAGGTAGCCTTGAGATCGTTCTTGAAAATGTCCCACGACGTCAGGGAGGACTCATGATTCTCGTACCAGTGCTTGGCAGTCCCCTCAAGCGAAAAATAGACATTGTGTAGGCGCTGCTCGTCTGTCCAGCAATTGTGGCGGGCAACGCGTTCATACTGGTCAATCCAGTCTTCGACGTCTTCGTACTGCTCGCCGTGGAATGGAGCCGGTGTCCGAGGAGCGACGGGTAGGTAGACGACGGCAGGAGCGGCGGGGGTCTGCGACTGGTTGGCCATCGTCGGCTGCCTGGTCCTGGGTGGTAAAGGTCCGTATTCCGGGTGTAGCCCTTGGGTTCGGCGACTTGATCGAGTCTCGATCTGGTCTTCGTTGGGTCCTCGGGAGCTTGGGTTCGGACTTGCAGTGCGGGAACTTGGGGGGCTGCGCTGCACGAACATGCGGTACCCCGCACCTCCACCAAAATGTCACGGGTGGTGACTAATAAACAAGAAATAAACAGGAATAAATAAACGTTTAATGTGGCGAACTTGTGCCAAAAATAAAGAAGGAGACAGAAGAAAGCAGAGCGTCGCGGGCGTCGAAGTCGGCGTGTAAGCAGAATCGAGCGCTAGGGCGAGACTGACTCGACAAGGTCGCGGGCGGCCTCTTATCTAGAGTGCGCCGCTATCTCGAAGATTCGGCGAAAGCGGTTCGAGCGTCGCGTGATCGGGGCGAGAATGAACACGTACCTTCTAGAAAACAAAAGCAGGGATAAATGATAGAAGTTACGTGCGGAACATGAATAAACGGGAACTTTCTGGAGGACCGTGACCGAGCGTTTCTTTCTCAGCCTTGCGCGCGGCAATATCACCAAAGATGATAAGCGTTTTAACATATTTTAAGCAGCGTGCCATTTAATGTCACATCGTTTTCAGTCGATTTCTGCGTTGAAGTTTATTCAGCGGAAAACGTAGCGTCTGCTCCTGTAGTGACATTATGCAAACTGTCGTAGTCACTATAACACAGGACGGCATTGTTAATTGTCTCGATCATTCGGATAGGGCGCAGTCGGCGATCGCTTCGTGTCCTCTCCGCGTCTTCGAAAGCAAAGAAGGACGGACAAAAAGAAAAGGCGGGCCCAGACAACGCCTCCTAGACTCCTAGTCTAGGAGTCCTAGGTGGTGTTGGCACATATCCGCTACACCAACTTGCGTGCACATTGACAGTTTTTTTTCTCTCTCTCTCTCTCTTTTGTGTGAAGGAAACACTTCGAGCTCGGGAGTTTGCTAATATTGTTTGCAGCTAGAGATCGGCTTTTTTTTATCAAAATGCTTCTCGTGGGCGAGCAAGCCTACGAGTTGCGATTTGCGGACAGCCAAGCAAATAAAAAACAAAACTATTAGAATTGAGTCTTTAGGTGACGTGAAGAAAGGTTTTCAACATCTGAAGAACGCCTGTTTGTAAACTAACTCTTACAAAAAAAAAATTAGGAACGATTTTTTGGTTGTTGATGTTTTATATTCGCACGTTTTTTCATGCGCGAATGAAAACGAAAATGTAACGAATTACAATCATTCCCTCATGTAAATAAGTAAGAAAATTACTTTACAATTACTTTGTAAACTATGTAATTATTCGCTTAAAAAATTATCGATAAATGTAAGGGATTACAAGTAAAATCGCTACTCGTAACGGACTGCGTGCGAGTCTGCTCCCGACACGAGCACCGTTCCAGGCGATCTGCCAAACGTCCCCAACGCTCGCGTAAATTTCTGCCAAATTTGAAACAAATATTATTTATTGACAATTCAGTCAAGACGAATGGATTTTTTTTTAAGATTCGATGCAGGACTAAACAACTGAACCAGCGTTGAACACGCGGTCATACACACGGCTGTGATGACAGCACTCATGCAGCGCGTATTCCACAAGGAGGGGCTACATACGATTTAACGGAAGCTAACGACGACGTTCGAATTCCTCGCAATTCAAGTGTGTCCCCCTATAACCGAGATGAAGATACCTAAAACAGGCCCAAGTGGCAGTAACACTGCTATATAGCACGTCATGCAAAAGACAGTCTGTAGAGACACTGACCCGTGTTTCTTCCTTGTATTATGGTGCCTGGAACGCGTCTCCGTCTGGTGTGTTTACCAATACCAAAAAAGTGGTCCCACGATTTCCTCCTGATCACGTCATAGAAGTGTCGTGCTGTCGCCAGTGACGATCCTGGCGGCGTCCCAACAGCTGTGGTGTATCTGGCAGACACCTGCTCTGCTGCCGGTCGCTCTCCAGTGTGGCAGTCCACGGAAGCTTCGGCTGCCAGAAGTTGGGACGCCGTAAGAACAGCGACACTCGCGTTCCTTTGTGCTGCTCGCAGGTTCTTCTCGTTGGCAAATCTACGACCAACCGCCAGGATCGCGACATGCAACAGCATGACACTCCGGCTTCTGTGACGTCATTTGTTGCCACTTCGGGACCACATTTGATGTAAGGGCAGCATAGCTAGGACGCTAAACCCACCGGTCGAAGACGCACTCCAGGCACCATAGTTGTATGACGGCCCTGTCACATTGGCCGTACAAAAACTGCCTGCAGGCACGTCCGCGTACCCTTTGCAAAAAGTGCACGCCATTGCCTGTTTGCCATTGTTTTGGGTACGTACTCTGAGCGTGGATTGTACACGAGCGCTGCGTCAGCGTTCGGAGAGGACTCGGATCCAATCACAAGCCCCGTGCTCAATGGCTGGATGGTGTGGGAACCATGGGGTTCCCTCTATCCCTATCCAGGCCTAGCTTCGAGCAGGCCGTGGGAGCCGTCGTCACCAATGGCGTCGGCCTCCCGGATACAAGGAACCACGAGGCCGAATTCCCCGAAGGGGCCGGCTCTCCCTTGCCCATTTGGGTGAACGCGCCTTCGGCACACCCTTGAGAGTTATAATGGACGCGACTGCTAGTGGCCTCCCCGGGCGCGTCCATTCTCCGAGGCTACATAAGCTGGCCCCGAAGGTGGACCAGGGGCTCTCGTTGGCGGAGGCCCTGGCTCTACGGAGCTCGGTTTTTCTTTGTGGGCCTCCGACTTCCCGTGAATCTGTCTAATGCGGCAGCGCGGGAAACCGACCGGGTGATACTGGCAATTGCGCCAGCGCCCAGACTTTTCATTGTCTAAGAGCGAAGCGTGCTGACATTGCAGTCAATAAACACGTCTTTATCCGGACCCGAAGAACCTTTTTTTGTGTTTTAAGTGGTAACCCCCCCAAACGGGAATTCCCCCCAAAGGGGAGAATCCCACAATGGATGGATGGATGGTAATGGCTATACCCTTTGTAACGGGTGGCAGCCTGCGCCACCTAGCCTAGCATGGCAACCACCAATTATGCCTGATAAATTTCTGAAAAGGATCTATTCTGCCATCCATGGTATGCAGCGAACACCGTGTCTTTTGCACGATGTATGATGAGCCAGAATGATTGCGGAATCGCGGACCTCTGGCAACCTGTCCGAACTGCAAAACCCGTACTCGAGACTTTTCGCCGAATTTTCCCCCGAGGCCGCCACCACGCGACGTTACACACGACACGACAGATGTTGGGACGAAGTGCGAGGAGGAGCGGGGATGGAGCAAGGCGGGCATACGGCAATTAGCGTCGCTCTCGAGCGAGCGACGCACAAGACTCCGGACGAAGAAAACGTCTGCCGCGAAGGAGTGGGCGCCGGCGGCGTGCCCGTGATGAGGGGCCCTGCACGACACCCCCGGAGTGCCGTACTCGGGCGCACGCGTCACTCGGAAGAGGTTGGAGGGGGGGCCGCCAGGTAATTAGGCTAACCGACCGAGGTCCGCTCGATTACCACCAGCGGTGTCAGCGCATGACGTCAACGTGACGCCTTATGACGTCGCCGACGACCCAGGTGTCGCTCGATAGTATCGAGCCGGTCCTTTGTTTGGCCCGAGTGCGATCCTCTCCCTTTCGCTCTCAAGGTCGCGCGGAACGCCGGAAAAAGTTTTCGCCCTACCTGGAATAACCGCTTTTAGGTTTTTGCTCCCCGTAGGTGATACGAAAAACAGTTCCCATCGTGTCGCATTTTTTTTTTTTTTTCGAGGTCAGTGTAATAGAAAACGGCATTCCAAGGAACGCGGTTTTTGGTATTCCGTACTGTGCTTCGTTTCACCTTAAAGGGACACTTCAACGAAATTGTAAATATACCCGTCGTGTTCCGAAATAGGCTGAATATGATCCACAGTATCCTTAAATGACAGCCGCACGTTTGTATTCTGAGCCTGATGGCTGTATTTTTCGTTATAAACGGCCCACTCTGGCAAGCGCTCGGAGAGCAGCCAGCGCAGACCACGTCACATCCGGCGCAATCGTGACGTAGTCTGTCTCGGGATGAGCAAAGCTGCGGCGAGGCTGACGTCGTCAGAGTATCCAAGCCGTTCCAGTCACCGAAGCGGTCGAAGTAGGCCAGCGATCGGGCCACCACAACTAATCGCAGAGCTGCTTTTCTGTGAATTTTGAGTGGAGGGTTGCGAGACTAGGGAGCCTTCATGTGCGCTTTGCTAGGGTGATGCCACCCTTTGTAATACCACTCGCCGACAAACCAGCAGCCATTTTGTTCCTCGGCGATAATCCGTGGGGCTTATAACCCTCCCGGAAACAAGCACCTTATCTCAGAAGTTAGGAGCAGCGTTGTGGAACCCACGGAGGGAGGATTAGCATTTTCCCCCTCGGATGGGATTACCGATGGACACAAGGGCCACTTTCCGGCGCACAGGGAAACAATGAGAGGAACAAAATGGCGGTGGAAGAGTGTGTGGGAAAGGGAAACAGGTAGTTGGCATCACTCTATGCGAAACGCACATGAAGGCACTCTAGGCGAGACGGTTACCGTCACTACCTGTCAAGGTTCCTAGAAGGGCATTACAAACGAGGCTTTAGCGATATCCACCAGGTGCTCTTTGCTAATCATTTAATTTGTTTTAAAATTCATTTTCGTGTCTTTTTTCACAAGATATTGTGATACTACTCCTTTGAACACGTCTGGACCAAAAAATAAGCGCCGAAATTTTGTTCACCGCCGAAATATTGCACTAACGGGAAAGCCCGTTCTACTCTGAAAACCAATATTAAAAAGGCTACCACCAGCTTTTTTAATATCGGTTTTAGAGTAGAACTCGCTTTCCCATTAGTGCAATAATTTGGCGGCGGTCATTCAGCGCGTCGGCTGTTTGTCAAGCAACCTTTTTATGCCCTGATGCCACGTTCGTACTCAAGGAGGTTACTTGTTCGTGCCACCACATCTTTCCATGTGTTTTTCTGCTTGTTATGTTATGTTGTAGCAGTCGTAGTTTGTAGGTGCGATCGCGCGCGAAGATTTTTGACTCCCTGCTCGCTTAAGCACGTCGCGATGCAGAAGGTGTCATTCACTGGCGGCCATAGCTTAGACCGTTCCTGCTCAGTGTGAGCCTTACAACTAGCTTCCACGACGCTTCCCAACGTTACTAGAACCACTCAGTTGGGAAACTGCCATAGAGACTGCTCTGAAAAAGTGGCCCCAATCTGTGCACCAGAACCGAGCTAATGGCGAACACAACGCCGCCATTTCTCCCGGAGTGGCCACTCGAGGAACTGCACGCTACTTCTATTTTGGCTTTAATCGGCCATTTTGGCGCCGAAACAGACACAGCGGAAGAGGTTACAGGGGTGCCACCCCCGTCTCCCCAGCGGACGCGCTGCGAATTACTACCGAAGTTAAAATGCACCTAGGTCGGGACGCGCTACCTGAAAGGACCGCTGAGGCATGGTTGTATAAAAACAATATTAATTGTTCCGCAAAACCTTGCAAACTAAAGACTATAAAAACATCACGCGTTCTTCATTTTGTACTAAACTCTAATAAATTTCATGCAAAAAGAGTCTTTTCCGGTTGTTTTTACACAAAAACATGCTTTCTAAAAGCTCAAGGTGACCACAGTACAGACCAATGATAAAGAGTGGCGCTGTTGTCGTATTTAGCTCGGTCTCGGTGGACGCCAGCGGCCCAGGTTTCGACGGCGAGTTTCCCAACCAAGTGTTCTAGTAACGTTGACGCTTCTGCAACGTGCATCACATACCAACAAGATTGTAGTCCTTCTCAGAAGATAAGTGGGGGGCTCGTTCTGAGCTTGCGTTCATCGTGGCAAACTCGCTTTTCGGCCGGCAACTTTATGAATGTGCATTAATATTTGCTACAGATGTTTGATATCTGCGAAGAAAAAAAGAGTAAAACGCCGTAGCATCTTTCCTGACTAACCAAAACTACTCTTGCGTCTAGGCCAGTTGTACGCTTTGCGTACAGCTGGCCTAGACGCAATACGAACCACAATACGAACTTCGCGTCGCGCGATGGCCATGCAACTGATCACAAGGCTTTCCACCATGCCCGAGCCGGTTGTTTCGGTCTCGCCGTAGACCCCCGAAACCAAAATTCGAGGTAGGATATCTTCAAAACTGAACGGCATCGAAAAAAACCCCAAAAACTGACACTTCGTAGTTTAGGAACAGTCCCTTCACTAAAAACCGTCGTAACCCTAAAATCGAGAAATGTACCGGAGTTGCCTTTTAATTTTTAAAGGCATGTTCACTCACATATCACACCGCTGCCTCAGTACTCTTAGCACATCGAGCTGGAGAGAGCGCTGACCTTGCTGGTGCAGCGCGGACTCTTCGCGCTATATTAGCGTCACAACTTTAATACAGCGCTGCGGAATTGCTAAGTTCAGGCTAGTTCACATAGAGGCGTTTACTTGCGATTGAATGCCTTAAAATCTCTGAAAATAATTTACGACGAGAGTACACAGAGACACCAACTCTCAGGAGCCCAGGAACACTTGGCATAAACAATACCTCCTTCGCTCATCTTTTTTTTTTTTTTTTTTTTATTTACACAACAACTTTGGAGAGTTATCACGTGGTGTTATAAACTATTATTTCTGTGGTATGACTCGTGGCGCCGATGTTCCGGCTATACTCCATTTCACGTTATGTTGTACCGAAGCGAAAGCCAGAAGCGCGAGATCATAGCGTTGGCAGTTTCCCTGAATGCACGTGAGCTTGTGCCGCCAAGATGTGCCCTAGAGCAAGAAGCTCGCGCTTGTAGCCTTTCCTGCGGTACATCGTAAGCTTAAATAGAGTATAGTAATGTGTGCCCGTTGCACGTTCACCGCGTGCTCTCGCCCGCTTCACGCGGTGCCAATGCTGCCCGCTTGCTCCGCTAGCCCAGCCAGCTCATCTATCGGAGGATGCAGTAATTTCTGCATGCTTTTGTGCAGGACATCACTAAGTGAAAAAAAAAACATTTTACGGCTTAACTCGTTCATATTTCGTGAATTAAAAGAAAAAAAACATTTCTGCGCATAAGCGTTTTGCAGGCCCTCTCTTTCAAGTGACAGGTTGACGAGGATGTCTGCTATGCTCCGTTTCACCTTATGTTGTACCGCAGCGAAGGCTAGAAGCACGAGCTCATAGCGTTGGCAGCTGCCTTTGGTGCGCGAGAGCTTGTGCCGCCGAGATGTGCCCTAGAGCGAAGAGCTCGGGCATGTAGCCTTTCCTGCGGTACATCACAGGGTGAAACAGAGTATAAAAAGGGATGCGACGCTTAGAGATTGATTTGTCTGATCAATAGGTAAAAATTAAAAGGCAACTGTTTCTGTTTCAATGAACGAAAGGTTAGGGCTCGAATTAGCTGGTGATGGTTGAACATATTTTCAAACAAAACCCCGAAACTGGAAAGACAAAAAAAAAAAAGAAAACACGAATGACTGCTGGGTTTTAACGCTCGCGGTTTCGGGGTTTTGTTTTAAAATACTGGTTCATAGGAAGGCGCTGCATATTTGTTCAATTAAATGGCCTAGATAAAACTTGTGCCAACAGAAAGCGGTATATCTTGAGGTGACGACTACGTTCCGATTAGTGCCACTAAATAAGCTACGCTTCAGAGTAACGACACTTGGCCATATTGTGTCTTAAAATCATGGTTGCCAGTTATCTGAAGCTTTATCTGAAATCACAGAAAACGCCTTTCCGCCCTCCACAAATGTTTAATCAGTTCGTAACAGAGCAAAGCAATATTGCGTGACCTTCTTAACAACGAATCTAAATCTGAGGAAGTCGCACTTTTAAAGCATGACGATCGGCAGTTGCGTCTGCTCTGCATACGAGCCAAAATGGCGGCGCCCACAACAATGCCGGGGAACGGAGTGCCGATACTCTAAGCGCAGCTCATTTAGTGACTCTAGTTCCGATAACTACACTCGATACTTGGCCACACTATCGCTCCTGCATATAATATCAATATCAAAGTGTAAAAGGTATCCGGGAATTTTCATCGCAATTCGGGCACGGTTTTCTGCTCAATGTTTTGATGTTTACAAAACTACATGATTTTTGTGTCTATTCTTGAAATAAAAAAGAACGCAAACCTTGGCGATTTTTTTTTTTTTTAATGTTACTTACTATTGAAGCGGCCGAGGCAAGAACCGACGTTTCCCCCAATTGTGCGGGACCGCTAGTTCACCGCCCGCTATTTTGTTTCTTTTTAAGCAATTGCACCAGAACCCTTCTCTGATATTTACAAAATAGATTTTATTACGCTAAATAAAATTTTGAAAAATCGTATATTTCAAACAAGTAAAACAAAATGCCTGACAATCTCCTGTTGATGATTTTTGGAAAAGTTTTGTAGGTTCTTACGTTAGGCCTTTTCAGATATTTTATTGGCACGATATAACCAGAAAGTTCCGATGTAGTTATATTTATTCTTTATAACTTCGATAGTATATGTACAAATTAAAATCTGCTATATATATTTACTTCATTTTTTTATCAATACCAAGGTATGATCATGATCTATCATGAAATATAAATAAAATATATAGTATTTTGTGTATATAACTGATAATAAAGCTTGAATCCTGCTAAATATGCGGCGGAAAACGGCAAGCTTTGTTGTGGAGTAAAAAACCTTTTTGCTTCACATTGCGCACTATTTCAGGTACTTTTACGCTCACGTGTTAAGTGTTGATTTGAGGTCATTTTCTATACTAATGTCACAATTTTGTCTAGAATATCACCTATGCGAGTACGCTGTCACAACGTGGGATGAAAGGACTGTGTTTTTCTTCCGTGTGTCCCTTCGAAGCAAGGGCATCGGCGAGTTCGTTCCGGTAGATACTCATATACGACGGAATTTATTGAAACGCCAACTGCCACCCTCGCATACAAAGTTTTCGGGCCTTGTCGGCCACACATTGGGCCAGAAAAGGAGCCTGGTCTAAAGCTTGCAAATTAGACAACGCACTTTGAGAGTCAGAGAAAATAACTGTCTTGCAAGGAGTGAGGTTGTGAAGCGCATCTAATGCCGCTGCTAGTGCATCCAGTTCCGATGTCGTTGAGTTGCGAAATTGAGGTGGCGTGATGCTTCGATTCCGGCATCGCGAATGACGAGTGCCGCTGGAGATATTTCAGTGACGGGACTCGTTGACCGTCATAAAACACTTGGAGCCAACCGTTGCACCTTCTTGTTAGTTTGTCAGCTATAAGCGACCTCCCGACAATGGCTGAGATACAATTCTTCGAAAACTAAGGAAGCGTTTCGTCGACAATGTACGGCGGTTGGGTGATGAAAGGTGCCGGAGGAAAGTAATGGTGATTAGTTGGTCCAATTTGTAAATTAAATTCCTGTACAAATGGACCTATTTGCGGATACGACCGTTCTTCAATGTTGGACAGCAGTGATGTCGCAGATTGTGCTCCATGCATACGAGTGATATGATTCATTGTTCTTACTCTTATATGCATAGCTACTGTTTGATCCTTGGCCTCTACGAGTGTCGCCGTATTGTCCGCGAAGCGTGGTAGTGCAAGGTACTGACGGAGGGCAATTCGGTGCAAACGTTCGAGTGTGGTCATTTGATAAGACATGATTGCGATTATAGGAAGGCGGTATACCATTCTTGAGAAGATAAGGCCATGATAGCACATCAGAAGTCCCTGAGAAGGCAGTCCGAATTTCTGGCGATAAAATGACGAAGCACAGTTAATAATTTAGTGCACTGCTATATAAGTCATTTTATCTCGGGTTTCCAGGTAATGAGTTCATCTATTTCCATTCCCAAGTATCGGCATGTTAAGACTCGCTGGACCGCTATTCTTTGATGGCTGGCATATGTAAAACTTTGCGGTTTGGGTGTCGACCAGGGCGTTAACAGAGGAAGGACGTTTTGGTAGTAGATGGAGTAAGTCCTAGTTCTTCTAGAGTAGAAGCCGTGTTGTCAAGAACTGTCTGAAGCCTTTTGGCGATGGTCCTAGACACTCTGGACGGACCGACACACCAAACTGCCGCATCGTCGGCGTATATCGTCAAGTGAACGGTTGTGCTGGGCGGAAGTTCTGCCATGATAAGGATAAACAGAAACAAGCTCAGTACGCTTCCTTGAGGAACGCCTTGTGTCACCGACTGACAGGTGCTAAGGCATTCAGCGATTTGGAAGCGCCCGCTCGTCTGCTTTCCCAATAAAGACCACAATATGTCTAAAAACCGAGTACCAGATGACTCTTTTTTATGTCGTCGACTTCTCCGGCCGACGCAGTCGATCAGGACGCCACAGAACTCGAGCGAGCTGGTATACACTGCCTTCGCGCATGAACATGGCGCCCGGTGAAATTTTGAGCAGAAAGTACGTCACTTGAAAACGCACTAAAGTATGTAGCTGAACAAACGCAAAACAAATAGTGAACTGAAATCCTCCATGCGTGCCTCCGAGGTATGGTGCGCTAGAAGGGGGAAGTGTGTCGATCGCGCTTGGGGACTGAGTGACTTGGTGATACAGCATGCGGAGCTGTGGCGGGTTATAGCGGGGTGGCAATTCATCGAGAAGTGGATAGCAGCGTGCACCCTGCACTGCGGGGAGAAGAAGGTGAACGAAGTACATCGAGGGCAATGGGGTAGGGGGGGTTAGAGCGATAAATAAGGGTTCCGGTCTGCACTCGCAAGCGACTGCCCCCTTCCCCTCCTCCCCCCCCCCCCCCCCTAAGGTCGCTGCCATTTCACGCAAATGTGACTACTCGTCACACGACCATGCGAAATACGTGGCGCCACAGGAAATACGGCAGCGCCCAGGCAGCGGCTGGCCCCAGCTGGAGCTTGTCGGATGCGTTGTTCGTGGTCGTCGGTCTCAGCGAGTTGATTTCATGTGCGGGAGCCGTCATGTGAAGCCAATCGAAAGCGACTTCAAAGTTCAGCGTGGTCTCTCATGTATGTATAACGTGTAGATACGGAGGAACGTTGTGCATTTCGCTGGTGATCAACGGGGATATTGCCACGAAAGAGACAATCAGCCTTGCGTTGCTCGGACCTCGAATTGATTCAAATATCGACGTTTTTGTGCTCTATTTGACCATCGGAATCATTGAGGCCTGCACTGAAACGTGTGCATTGTATTTGGATACACAGTTTCGCTACGGAATTTGCGTGAGTCGTGCTTGGTAGCGTGCAACCGTGGTGCCGCTTCGTTCAAATGACCGAAGGCTCACTTTAATTGTGCGGCGCACCGGAGAGCTGTATTGAAGCTAGTAGTTCCCGTGTCGTCCTAGATGATGCTATGCTGATTCCTAAATTGTTCTGGCGTAGACGTGCACTTACACGGAGCACAGGTGTTGCAGTTGGTATTGAATCCGCAGGTTTGCCGCACGTTTCGTCGACACGAACGTTTCATCAACGCTCGTTAAGCGAATTGCAAGCTGTATGGACACTTCACCGCACGTATATCACTGGGGCGCATGTTACCTTCCGAGCCCATTCATTTATGCCGCTTTTCGGAGACAGTCTGCAGCGGCTTATTGCCCGAAAAGTGATCCCACATACATTTCAGCTTAGTTCGTCCACGGCAGTCGTCGAAACACGGGAAAAGGGGATTTTTTCGGACAGAACGCCGCTAATGCAGTGCAGCTGCTTTACTGGTCAAGATAGACTCTCTTCTTTAATTTTTATTATATTGTCACAGATGATTGGTCCAGATCACTTCTTCTATCAATCTTTACTATTCTGGAAAGTTCCAGGCCATGCTCGGCTGTCAACGGAAATGCTGGGTACTTTGCCTTTAGCCATTCACTCTGTGTGCACCCTGGCGGCTCCTCAGCCGAGTTGCCCGACAATGCGACAAGGGTGGCCGACTGCCCCGCGTCTTATACTTCTCGCAAACCGTGAACCAAGTCCAGTCCCAAGCCCGGCATCGCCAGTCGAGCGAGTCCCACAAGAGCGAACCCCGCAAATTCACCACGAACCTGAAATCCGAGCGAGTTGCTTGCTGCTACCAGGAGGAACCACCGGAATTCGGTCTCCTGCCAGAAAAACGGAAGCGAACTAGGCCAATGGTGACAACTGTAGCAGCAATCCGCGTACGCTCCCACCATTGTTTGCATGCTCGTCGCACCTCGCACTCCGACGCCATTTCAGGGAAAGGTGTATGAAGACGTCGAGGATTGGGTTGAACCATACGACCATGTCGCCCGCCACAGTGGGTGGTTAGACAACCAGCACCTGCAGAACTTACATTATCGTGGAAGAAACTGTCAGGCACTGCTTTGAAAACCATGATAAGGATGGCTAGTTGGGCTAGTTGGTTTTGTATCATGGTGTAATACGCCAAAACAACAGGGACAAAAAACGAAGGGAGAACTAGACAGGACGTGGCGTAACTTTCAACTGAATTGTTTATTTGAATGACAGAATTAAAAAAGAAATATAAAATATAAAAGCAGGCACACTTGGCAGAACACCGAAGATATGGTCTAAAAACACACCCTCCTCAAATGCCAGCGTCATTGGTTCTTCAAATAGTAGAATTCTTTATCAGTCAAGGACAGAGAGGGAGCGCTTATACAAGTATTGTCGTGGTGGGACCTAATCAGGAAGGCTTCGTGAATTTCTCTTGCCGTTTTTATTTTGTAATGGCCCATGACACAGGTGTCACCAAAGATGGGGCTGCACTTTTCAGAGTTGGGCCCGCAATCGCAACGGTCACAGTGGACCGCTAAGTGGCCAGATGGGGACTGCCTGATCGCCAACGCATGCTCTCTGTCCTTATGATTAATGCTTCTGCACCGCCGGATGTCACCCGTATCTTGGAAAAATGCCCCAAGTACAGCCTGGCGCCCAGGATGAAGCCTGTGGACAAGCTTGGATTGGTGCGAACTCTGGCGGATAAGGCGGCACAGCAGGACAGGGACAGGTGCATATTTGAAGGTGTAGATGTTATTATGCGCACGTCAGGATATGGTCAAGCAGGCTTCAATTTGAGGCATGTTGTTTCACACTTCAAGAAAAATAACCTCCGTCTACTAGTAGCTGACAAGGAGGGCGGCTTTGTGGTAGCGGAAGAAAAGCTGTTCAAGGACAAGTCACGTGAGGCCATAGAAAAACACTTCAAACCTGTTATCCTGACGAACCGAAGTGGTCGAAAGCCGAAGTGAGTAAAGCTCGCATTCTCTGAGGATAGATCTGGCACTTAACGTCGCTTCGTCGATTGTTAGTATGTTTTACATTAAACTGTGCCCCGCGCTCTATTGTAGAAGATGACATGGCCATGCCCATAAGGCCTGTCGGCATGTGCACAGGCCTTGTGTTGAGTAAACACCGAGCGAGGGGAAAACAAACGGGTCAGAGCGCCCCCTATACACCAACTCATGTTTGGATGGATGGATGGATGAATACGGCTGAGCCCTTTCGATCGGGCGGTAGCTTACGCCACCTAGCCATTTTGCTTTACCATTTAAGCTTAGAATATTTAAATGTGAAATCTATATTCACTCCACAGTGCAAAGAAAGTGAGGCTATGAAACCCCCTTGCCATCAGTGAATAAGAAAATACCTAGTTTTCTCTCGATTTCTGCCATCATTCACTTAATCTTTGCTTGGTAATCTCTACAGTCTTGAAATCCACTCTCCCTTCACTGTTTCTAAAACCCAATGACTTTATTAACACTATGTTGTCTTCGGTAGGCATAGGGTGAAGCCCTTTACAGTAGAGTATCAAATGCTCAGCCGTCTCGTCCTCCTCTCCACAAGCAGTGCACACCGTATCCATTTCCTGGTACTTCACTCTGTATGTTCTGATTCGCAGAACACCCGTCCTCGCCTCAAACAGCAATGAGCTTCCCCTAGAGTTGTCATAAATGCTTTCTTTGGCAATAACTGTTTTGTTTAATCTATAGCTTTCCAGAGCCGTCTTTGTCTGCATTCCCTCTAGCCATCGATCTCTTTCTGTGGCCTTAACTTTCTTCTTAACTGAGATAAATAGCTGAAAACCTTTCGTGCCCATTGCTCCCCATCCATTTACCTCAACCTATCCTCAAATTCTATCTTGCTCACCGCTTCCCTGCTCTTAAATGACGCCCATCCCATGTCTCCTTGTACTCCCTGGTTTGGCGTTTTGCAATGTGCCCCCAAAGCCAGTCTACTTACTCCGCGCTGTTTTATTTCTAGTATCGCATGCATTTCGGATTTCATGCATAGCACTGCGTTTCCAAAAGTCAAGCCAGGCACCATGACCCCTTTCCAAATCTCTCTCACCAACTCATACCTGTTGTAATTCCAAAGTGCTCTATTTTTTATTACAGCTGCATTTATGTTGCCCTTACCTATTATATACTTTTCATACTCTCTGAGATATTCTGCACCATCACATACCCATACTCCTAGATACTTGTATTTACTAGCTCTCTCAACTGTGATATTCTGTATCTTCAGCCTCTCAACTTCATCCTCGTTAAAAATCATGAGTGCTGATTTTTCGCTACTGAATTCTAAACCTAATTCCTCTCCTTCCCTACCACAGATGCTCATTAATTCCTGCAACTCTGTCCTGTTGTTAGCCATTAGTACGATATCATCCGCATACATCAATCCTGGGAAGGATTGCTGAATTTTTTGGCCTAGCTTACTGTAAGAAAGGTCGAATCCAAGCCCACTCTTCTATAGTCTATCCTCAAATCCTCTCAGATACAACATAAACAGCAAAGGCGATAACGGGCACCCCTGCCTAAGGCCTCGTCTTATCTCTATTTTCCCTGTCGCCTTTCCTTCCCATGTTATAATCACCTTGTTATCTTTGTAAATGTTCCTTAATAGTGCTGTTAGTCCTTCATCTAGGTTTAAGCTCTCCATTATGTCCCACAGGTTCCTTTGGTTCACATTGTCATAGGCACCCTTGATATCCAGAAATGCCAGCCAGAGCTGTCTGTTTTCTTTTTGCGCTATTTATATGCACTGTGTTAGAGAAAATAAATTGTCCTCCAACCTTCTTTGTTTCCGAAACCCGTTCAGTACCTCGCCCAGTATGCCCTCGCAATCTACCCATGCATTCCCTCCAGTCTGTTCTTTATAATCTGCATTACCGACCTGTAAATAACCGGTGTCACGGTTATGGGACGATAATTCCTAATATCAGACTTATCTCCCTTTCCCTTATATATCATACTTATCCTACTAAGCCTCCATTCATCTGGAATATTTCCTTTTGTTATCATGGTACTCACTACCTCCCTTAGTTTTGCCTTAGATTTAGGACCCCAATTCTTCACCAGCTTGATAGGGATACCATCTGTGCCTGTCGACGTGCCACTAGGGACTCTTCGTTCCGCCTTTTCCCATTCTCTTTGTCCAAAATCCGCGATGTCACAAACTGGACTGCTGTTTCCTTCGGTTCTCCTATCTTCCACATGTACCCGTTCCCGAAATTTCTCCTCCATCACTGCTCCTATATATTGTTTGTTTACAAACAATATGTAGTTTGTCCGGTTTGTTTACAAACAAACCGGAGCGCCCCTAGCGGACGCCACCGGCGCTGCGCATGCGCGATGGGGGTGTGGGCAAGAAGCTCGCCGTCGCCCATAAACAAACCATTGAAATGCCATGTTGTCGGCGTCGGTGTGAGTCCCCCTGCTCTTTTTTGCGTTCGAATTGTTGATTCTACGTCTTCCTGGCGATGTCTGACTACTTGAGCGGCGTCAGCGAAATTACCGAGGCTCGTTACACCACGAAACTTCGCGTGAATAATGTGACATGTGGCGATTTATTCCGCTGGGACGCCGCAGTATGTACGCTAAGACGTGATTTGCATGATGAGATTTTGCTCGCAATTTTCAGCCGCGACGCCGCTCGGGTTGCAAAAGCGTGAACCGTAGCTGAGATGGTCTACGTCGATACTGAAAATCGCAAGCAGAATCGGACCAAGTCAGTTAGGCATAGCAAGTCAGTGATAGCCACTGGTAACAATGATCAACATCTCCTTGTATTTACTGTTTACATCCAGCCTGCTTACCAACCTTCAAACGTAAGTCTTTTGAGGCCTGAACTTACTTCTTACCGCAAGTACCGGGCCAACATTTGGTCTACGGGCCGGCGTCGTCCAAGAGAGCAGTCGACAAGCAGAAACGTTTGAAAAAGCAGACGACAGTTCGAACGATCAGGCGGCCTTTTGAGCTTGAAGACGCACTGAACGTAGTCCGCAGGTGGTCCGCACAACTTGATGGTTTTCTGGCGTTCATGTTGGAACAAAACAAATAAATCTGATGACCACAAGTATCCGTGAATTCAACTCAAAGTGCTTCCCGCCCAAGCAATCGGTGTCCGACGGCGTCTACTTTTCCCTTTTTACGGAGCATATCCAGATTCTCGGACGAACCGAGCACGTAAAAACTGACCTTCAAACCTTTCTCTACTCTTTTGGTACGGCCCCAGTCGCGGCGTTTTGACGAGAAGGCAGGTTTTTGTCTGGCTCCCTTCAAAACAACGCAGGAATACACGTCTGGCATGGGGACTTATGCACACAGCCCCAGACCAGAAGAGCGACCGACGCGCCACCACCGAGCCGTGACGTCACAAAGATGAGTTGGTGTATAGTTCGATCTCCTGCCCAATACCACTCCCCTAAGCCAACTGACGTCACGCGTCTTGCTTCTCGGAACAAAGGGGCCAAAAATTGAAAAGGGGACGGGGAACAAAGGCAGGCTGTCTCGGGCGACGGGCACGAAGGAGCGTGCAGCGCTGACGGGATAAGAGGAAGACGCTGGCTCGGGAATCGGCGACGGGCTGTCGCTGGCGCGGGGAAGTGCGGGCCCGACGTCGAGTTGCGGATTCGACGGGCGGACCGGACAGCGACCCTGAACGACGACGTCCCCATGACGCGGGGTGGATTACCACCGCTGGGACATGGAGCAGCTGCAGCGGCAGCGGGCCTCCCCGAGGCTTAGCTGATGACCGTTCCCCCCGATCCCGAACCCCACCCCTCCCCTTCCCCCAGGCAATAAGTGAGTGAATAAAACCCTTTGGCCGAGAGCGAAGTATTGCCGTGTGATGTTCATCTGGGGACAGGCGTGGAAAAGACCAGTAGGTGTGACTCACGTCGGAATAGGCGCCACAGACGTGACAATGGGTGGTTCCGGGGCGGTTCATAATGTGGTGGGTTATAAGGTCCCACGGCAAGGAGATGTGCCTGGCGAACGTATGTACTCTCGCGCCGTGTAAGGCTGGGGGTGGAAGGGGGAAGGGTGCGGCGGGAAAGGCAGAGGTCTTTCGGGCGCTGTCGTTGAGCCTTGCGATGAACAGCGCGTTCTTCTTCCGGGTTGTAGTCCAGGGGCCAGGATTCATGGTTGCTCGGAGTCTCGTTTGCGCAAGCAAGGGCGTGGGCTCTTTCGCTCCCTGCGATTCCTAGGTGAGCGGCAGTGTTGGGCAAAATACTCGATAAAAGTATTTAAGTTAAGTTACGAAATACCTGCTTCATGAAATATATACAATACTATACTCAAGTTACATTCACTGTATAGTATCTTGAGTAGAGTAAAAATACTGAGAAATGTATTTCAGTTACTTTTGAAGATATTTCCGCATTGCTCAATTTAAAATCGACGACATTGACAGCGACAATTATACAGCTGCGCAAATCTGGGCTACCAGAATGGTTTATTAGCACGCAACAACACAAAACGCCAAAAGAAAATCAAGCATCATACGGTTATTTTATGCAGTCATATTATAAGGAACAGGATATTGTCCCGAATGAAAAATAATGAGGCGGCGAATAATTGAAGAAACTAAACGTTTAATAGGGTGAACTTGTGCCCAAAACAAAATAGAGAAAAACTAGCGTCGAAGGCGTCGATGTCGGCGAAACAGCAGGATCGAGCGCTGGGGCGAGACTGACTCTATAGACCGCCACACGGAGCACGTGTACCCGCGTAGATTTCTGGAACAATCGGCGTAGAGCATTCGTAACTCCATCAGACGACAAGGTTTTCAACTTGCGAAAATTTCAGGTTGAAGGAATAAATAAAAATAGGAGTCCGCTCCCTGGAATCGAACCCGAAGCTTCCGCGCGAGAGCCAAGTGTGGCAACCATTCGGACACGCATTCGATCTTTAACGCGCATGGCAATATCACTGATAATAGACAGTTTTAGTATAGCGTTGCTGGACCTTACGTACGCAATACGCAATAGTACAGCGTACGCTAAAAATGACCTGCTCGTATCGAATTTAGTTGTGCGTTACGTTTTGATCTTGGTTAAATTTGCTATAGAGCCGTAGAATTCCGCGTGCTTATAGCGCAACCATGCTCCTGGAAAGAAATATTGAAAATGAAAACGTGTCCACTCATTTTATTTCAAATTAAACCAAGCCACAGCTGCCTCGTCAAGCGCGCTTTTCGGCGGGGTACAGAGGCTACGAGTACGAGTGCGTAGCCAAATTCGATCACGGAGCCTCTGTCACTCGTCCCGTGGAAACGGCACGTTTTATCAATGCTATCGCGGACTGAAATGCATGACCCTGATGTCCAGTACATAGCGAGAACTTCGGCGATTCCTTTTAGAGTCGTTCGTCCGTCGGCGATTAACTGTGGGAATAGGCTTAGCGTTGAGCAGATCGCAGCGTCGACGCTCATTCCGGGCGGCGAACATTTTCACTGTGCACTCCTTCAGCTGCACGGCGATCTGATTCGACCGCGGTAGGTCCCAGAAAGAATCGCCGATCTGAACACCACGCAATTTCACGTAACACAGAACTTCAAAAATACCACGTCGCCCTTGCTGCGCCAGTCCAGGCAACCGCCATCTGGAAACTGGCGCTCTCGTTGGGTCCAAGATCTCTCGAAAGCGTCCCGCAAGGCCCGCTAGCCAGCAACGCAAAATCCCCAGCGTTGCGTGCGTACGCAATACGCTAGCCTTTTTTATTGCGTTCTGCGCACGCGCACTCACGACCCGCAATTTTCTTGCGTACGCAAAACTATAGCGTACGGTCCACTAAAACTGTCTAATGTTACAAAACATATCTGGGACAAAAAGAAAGGTCGTTTTGGGGAGGGGGTCAGACCGTGGCGATCCACGCGGTTAACTTTAGAACTACACGGATGGGAACAACAAATACAATGACTCAAAGCTCGGTTGACATGACCGAATGCGGCGACAGCGGTCGGCTGGAGTTTGTCTTCTTCGGTAAGGGGGAGGAGGGGCTCTTTTGGTACAATTCCAGCTTGCATGAAGAATGCAGCATGCACGGTCCTCAGCTGAGCACAGAACCCGAAGTGGGTCAAGCCCGGATCCTTCGACGACTTTTTTCGGGAGAGATCCTGCACTTAACGTCACTTCGCTTATTGTTTGTAATTTACACTACAATACCTGTGGGCACGTGCACAGGCCTTGTGTTGGGTAGACACCCAGGTGTGGGGACAACAAACGGGACAAAGCGCCTCGCCAATAGTGACATCGCTAAATATCACGTCCTTCGGCGCACCTTAGACGCATCGTTTAACTATAATTAGGGTTCGGAGTTTTCGGTTTAAACCGATAAAAACCGATAAAAGTACGCCGAATCCAATTTCGGAAATTCGGTTTTAACCGAAAAAGGTCAGTTTTTAGGTTCGGCATTTTCGATCTAAACCGATAAAAACCGATAAACGTCCGTCGAATCTATGTGACAAAATTCAGTTTTAACCGGAAAAGGTCACTTTGACCTTCCGGTCGTACCGCAGAGTCGTGGCGAAAAAGTGGAGACAGTAGGGAATTGTAGTAGACCGTTTCCGCAGCCCGCTAAGCACCCTGTTAGCGCTCCGTAATCTGCCACAAGACCTTGAACTATGCAGAGAAGGCTGGCGACGCGCATGCGCAGCTGCGGCGTTTTCTTCGGGGATACCGCAGAGCCGTGGCGAAAAAGGGAAACGACAGTGTCTATCGAAACGTGTCCGAATGAATGGGATACACGGATGCCATCACGACGTTTTGGTTTAATGTGCCCATCATCGATCGGAACGTGAAGTCCGAAATGCCCCATGACTTCGCTATGTACGAGCGTGTTTTCAAACTGGTTGTAAGGAAGACTGACTTGATGCAAGCTCTGCATGTTTTGTTGTACTTCAAAACGTCGCACTGTGTCTCTTTTGGTGGTCACAATTGGTTGATTGGCTGATTTTGGCTCAGGCAGCGCTTCATCTCCTTCAGCCTGCCAGTGTCCAGTGTTAGCGTTGGGCATTCTCGAAGCTCGGGGTCATATTAGTAGGGAAGAAAGAGTGCGCATCAACAAGGAGAACCTGGAGAAGTACAAGTGTGTGTGTACTAAAATAAGATTACATAATCCTGATGTACAGAGGGTGAAGTTCCACGATTTTGGGCATAAGCTTCATATCTGACTTGTTTGTACTTCTGTGTTTTTTCTCGCTTTTTTTTTTTTTACAGTTGCAGACATTTTCCAAATAAAGTGTCCCTTTCTTTTTAATGTATCTGTGCCGTTATTCTTTCAGTGATCACAAATATCAGAGCTACAAGGATTATCTGATCCGGTGTCCGTTGGTGTTTATTTTATATTCACCGAAAAAAGTCGATAAACTTTTGTGGGCATAAATATACGCCGAAAAATACCGAAAATTGAATTTTAAAATAAACACCGAAAAAAGTACGCCGAATTTTGAAAAAATAGAAACCGAAAACGCGAAACCCTAACTATAATCCATATTCCCTATATGAGGAGTTCACTATAAACAAACTTGGGATACGGATATGAGTGAATGGATAACAAAAACAACCTATATAATAGCCACGGCAGTGGTCGCACCTTCAAGGTTGCGTTCAGAAAGGCAGGAGAAACGCTTTGTTGGCATTTGGAGTGCTCATCCAGCTCATAGTTCATTTCCTGTCCTGTTTTCTGCTTCAATGATCGTTTATAGATAGTGTTCGCGAAAGCGATAAATGCCGAATGACACGAAAAAAAAAAAAAAAGAAACAAAAATAAAACTTCGAGGTTTTGCAGTAGCGTCGTCAAATATACAAATAAAAATTCTTATTGTTGTGTTTACTCTTTATTTTCTTCTATTTCTTTTTTTAAGCTCAAGTCTGCATTGTTGTCGTAGGTCGTTGCCCGGTCTGCGTTGAGCCGGCAATCTTTACTTCCGTACACCCACCTCTTTTGTTTGAAGATTTTTGGGGTGGAAACTCTAGAAAAAAAAGCGCATTTGGGAAAGCGAGGAGAAAACCTACAGTGTACGAGCTTTGGGCTGAAATATGAGTCACAATCGGCACAAAAGCGATGTTTTTACGAGCTCAATCAAATTCACCGTAGCTAATCGGAGCTAGCACCAGGATTTGGTTGCTCGAAAGAATGTTCACGTTTGTTCGTGCCACGCCCACGCCACTTCATACCGAAAAACTCGGAAAATGGTGGAATGTCAAAAATGTATTTGAGATAATGAGTACAAGATACTCAGAAATGTAATTAAGATAGTGTATCTCGATCGAAAGTATTTCCAAGATACCAAGATACTTCAAAAAACAGTATCTTGAGTAGAGTATTTGAGATAGGCACAAGCCTGGTGAGCGGGGACCCACTCAAGAAAGACGTGGAGATAAGGGTGGGCAACCATGCAGGATAACAGGTCGTGTTTGATGTGTGCCGGTACGGAGTTTATTGAGAAGTCTCTGAGGGCTTCTTGACAATCGGAGCGGATACTAATGGATCCGGCAGAGTGGGACTAAAGAAGAATAGCTTCTGCTATGGACTGTGTCTCTGCCGCTGTTGGGGAGGCTACATTTCATTTCATTCATTTACGTTAAGGGCGTTTTTTGAGGACGCATTGCGTGAGGGGGGTGGCAATAAATGGGAATACAATATAAAAAAAGAACGCAAGAACACTAACACAACCCACACACTGAAAGAAATAAAGGTACCCCTTACACCGTTTTGTCCCGTGTAATGCACCGCAATGGTGCATCATATGGTTTGCATGATGTCGGACTATCTCTCTTTTGGGGCCCACTGTGACGGTGGTAGAGATGCCAGGGGTGAAGCGGCGTCCGTGTAATAGATATCATCCGGTGGTGTGGAAAGATGAAGGGCTCTGCTTTGGCCTCTTGCAAGATCCTCGGTCGAATTCCTGTGTCGGGGGATGGGCTTGACTGCAATGCGAGGAATCGTGTCCCACGGTGGCGGTTCCTTGGGAAGGGGAGAGGGGTGGGCAGTTCGGTATCCGCTTGGTGGACAGAATGGCGCGGCCTTGCTTGGACGCAGGGTGTCGAACCGGAACCGAACCGAACCGAAAACCGGAACAGAACCGTTATTTTTAGCCGAACCGGAACTGAACCGAACCGAAATCTTCGTCGCCATCTTGGAACTGAACCGGAACCGAACTGAAAAAAATATAACGGTAACCGGTTCAAAACGGTTCAAGGTAATATTTCTTTTTTTTTTCTTTTTTGGTAGTATCACAAAATGAACATATGGAAATAAAAAATTGGCGGCTGTATTTCTATCTATTGATCAAATCATCATTATACAGAATTCCAAATTATGAAATTGTGGGTTTTCGTGGCACCTTTGTATTGGCACTATGATTAACCAAGTGTCACGTTGTCACGTGACGTCATGGTGTCAATACATGTTGTCAAGTAATGTCACGTGACTCGCTGCATCAACTCGATTTAATTTGAGGAAGTCATTAGATGTATTAACCTTGTTGACAGCATGACGTAACATGACATCATGATTTCGCACCGAGGGTCACGTGACATCATGACGTAAGCGATTTTCATAACCCCTAGTCGAGTGCTCGGCTTCATGACAATCAGCGTCGCCAAACATTCGGGTAACAACTCATGTCAATTAAATATGATAATTAATAGCCCAACAGTAACAATATCTGAAGCCCTGCCCATGTTTTTGCTTTCCAAACCCTAGCCGCCGAGGGCATGACTGACAAGCACTGGTGGTATATAATTAGCGTCAGATCACGTGGCCGCTTGTTCAAATTGCGAGTTGAGGAGATATCAACAGCTGTCTCTGTCCTTTATTTTTCTGCATCTGTTATTAGGGGAAAACTAATGGATGTTTCCGCAAGCTATCAATTTCAGGGGTTATTTCTTAGCACTATTTATTGAAAGTACAAAAAATATTTTGCAAGACCAATTTTACATTATCGAGGCACCGAAACATGTTTTCGTTGTTGCTGAACTGCATCCGAGAAATGTCCTTTGAGAATAGAAGTTCTGAAATGACTAATTGCGACTTATTAATATGAAGTTACATAGAACTACACCTGTCTACGGAAGGAATACCTAAAAAAAAATAAGATATTTTAGCGACCTCAGAGGAACAGCCGAAGGTTGGCAGTCGCGGTAAATCTCACACGAGCGTTGTTCTCAAGATATTGCCAAAGTTTCGACCCCCTCTGTATTTTGCTTAAATGAGCTAAAACAATATTTCTATACATTACTAAATACTACTCAGGATCACTCCCTAACGCTAATAACTGATTGAACTTGACTTTGCTTATTTGTCTAGGCAATGACAGTCGCCAAACAGTTAGAGAAATATGAGCATCGTTCATCCCCTCAACTCGGAGCCAGAAGCGGCCACGTGGCCTGGTGCCTATCTTATGCCGCCAACGTTGATCATACCGCCGCGCTGGGGTTTTAAAGGACGAAAACGCGTGCTGAGCTCCAAACATTGTTAGAGCACGGCCGGACTGGAAGCGCCCGCTCTCTTTCTCTTCTTACGGCCTTTGCAATCGCCCGAGAGTCAATGGCATTTTTTCTCCGTATGTAATTCACTTGCTCGCCGCCAGGGGCGCAACCACCTCACCCCACTTCACCCCACTCGGAGAGTCCCTTCGAGCTGCTTTGCGCTGGTGTTCGAGCTTCAAAGGTTGTTGTTTTGGCAACGATTTATTGAACTTAGCTCCGATTTAAGTCACTCTACCGACAGGCAGTGTCGTCAGCAAATTGCGTTCCCCTATGACATGGACTTCTGTACTTCTCTGACCCCTCGCTCGCCGTTGTTCGGAAAGCGCGGTCATGGTCAAAGAAAAGGCCCCTTCTAAGCAAATACAGATGCCAGACACTGATTCTGAGCAGTTGGCAGTGGCTGTGCCCGACTCGGTTACCACTGACCTGAAAAATCTAAAACAGCCTTGCGCTCCATTTCCATCCGTGACATACTCTGGTCTGGTGTACGTCGGTGGCTATCTGGTGAAACTCATTAGTGAGTTTGGGTGCGACTTCTGTGTTATGCTGTTGACTACGAGTAACAGAGGTGATCCTCTGTTCGTCTTATTGCAAGGCCAGAATAAACGCGGACTTCATTATCCAAATCCTAGGTTCTTCGCACATCTGGACAACATTGTTGCTTTTTCTTTTAAGGCTGTTACGCACCTCCGCGTAGATATGTGCACGAAGTTCTGCAACTACTCATTGCACCCTATCTTGAAGACGCGCCAATCCTACGTTGCCCAGGAGGCACTGACAACAATCACTCAAAGCGCTTGGTTGGTTTAATTTGCAACAAGTTCCTCGGAATACTTCTGATTAATCACGCAAAGACGGTCATGGACAGAAACGAAAAATCAACTGGATATGTGCACAATCCCTCGAGGAAGCACTTTAGGCTGTAGTGTGCACTGTGCGAAAATTGTACAGACTACTACACCCTCGTCTAGAGCAGCTGACCGACGTCATAGGCGGCCTATGAAATGATAATGCAGACCACGGCATTAGATAGATTGGGCCTGCCTACATTTCACGAGAGTGTACGAATTATTTATCATTTAAAGTTCCTCTCCGCAGAAAAGGTCCGTCTCCTCCTGTTCTTGAGTTGCTACAGAAGTGCTGGAGGTAAAGAAAAGTATAGTTTTTCCGCAATTGCATTCGCTGCCTCTACTTACAACTTTTTACTCCCGAATCCCTCGGAGATGTGCATCAAATATTTACCCCTTTGGTCTCATCAGAAACGCATTAGATAGTGGCTGAGGGTCTAAACGTAAGGATCAGGTGTCAAAGGCTATAAAAATCTCGGCCGCAAGTTGCGACAGCGCTGAGATACACTGCATGTCAGACGCGCTCTGTGCAAACGGCAAAGGGTAGGCCAGGGGTGAGGTGACAGCGCCCCCCGCGAATTGCGGCGGGAGGTGGCGATTGCCCCAATTGCAAAGGCCGTACGAAGACGAAGAGAGCGCGCGCTTCCAGTCCGGCCGTGGTTAGAGTTGGGCTATTCTCAACACCGCAGTGGTTAGAACACGAGCCACTGCCCGAGTGTCCACCGAGGCATTGATTGTTACGAGCCGATGTCATGTGCTGACGCAGTTCTCGTGTCCAATCCATGAGCCGCGCTCGACTGTCGACAGGCGGGTGGTTTCCATCCCACAATTACGTCATCAATCTTTTGGACGGCAAGACTAAAAGAAATAATCTCGTTTAATCTTCGCAATTTCACCAGACGAAGAAGCTTCTGAATCAGTGGCGGCCTGTGCGAGTACATTTCGGCCAGAGGACCAGTACGCCTCGGAAAGGTCATGAACATTCCAACCCGATATCGTTTCATGACCCCTTGGAACTTCACAGGGTGCAAAATAAAAGCAATGAAGGGTTGGGGTTAACAAGCGTCAAATAAAATTGTCAAATTAACAGCCACAAAGGAAGGAGGTAATTCCTCAGGAATACTTTCAGTCTTTCCACTCTGTTGACGACCAATAAAGCTGTACTATGGTGGGAATGAAGTAATGGCCGGCCGCAAGTCGGTAAGCCAGAGTGGAAAGGCTGGAGGGGTTGCCACCCTCTACGAACGACGGCGGAAACCAGACAACCGGCAAGACGGTTGTCTGGTTGTCGTCGTCATTTATAGATGGCGGAGTTGAGTGTCATCATTTGTTCGTTGACGGACACGACACTGGAAAACTAGCCCTTAACAGCACCGCTGTCTAAAGAAGTGCGTCTGTGTGTATGTGTGTGTGTGTGGGGGGGGGGGGGGGGGGAGGGGGGAGTTTTAAACGCATACTGTGTTGTAAAGGTTCCTCTTCCCTGCATCTTTGGCGCAGACCAAAAAGCGTCACCCCGGAAACTACTTTGTTTGCAAAAGCGCTCTTGCCAAAAAGCACGTTTTTGTCGTGCCGGACGCTCGCGCCGTTCCTCACGACGATGTACTACGAATAATAATACGTGCCTTTCAAATACTTGGCTTTCACTGAGCTTGAACCTCCTGCACCGTGCCTTTTGCACCGTCGAATTCGATTTTCTCAGCAAGAAGAAATCGCAATGACCACTAGCCTATACTGTGATGACGTCACGTGCATACCATGCTAAATAGTTCAGCTTTCTGTTGAAATGTGACGCTCGCAACACTAGCAATAAATGTCCTAATTGTAAAGTTGTGCAGTATTTATAGCAGTTCGCGATGATATACGGCAGCCTAGAGAAATGTTAGAGCGCATGACTACTCTAGCATGGTGTTGTAAAGTGAGTACCCAAAACAAGTGCAGGTAAAACCGAATATAACGTTAGCCTCCCGAGGCAGTATTTCGCGAAGTTTCGAGCTGATGCAAGCTGATTAAATGTGATTTATACTAAGATTTTAAGAATCGTTGTCTGTCCTTCGCGATATTTATGAAAAATCATGAATTTCATTGCGCGCATCTTTACGCATCTCTTTTTGCAGTGCGGCGTTCTGCAAGGAATTATTTGAAAAAAAATAACATTAATTATCTCTCTCTTTTTGAGCATTTCGTGTATGTGACTTCCAATCCATTATGTGAGCACAGGGTCATTTTTAGCGAACCCTGCACTCCGATGTTTCACAACTGCCAATCAGCCAAGCAGAAAAACACTTATACGCAAACTCCACAGCTCGCGTAGTTTCGAGTATCGTCCTTCAGCGTCGGTCTCAAGCGGTTATGAGAACTTTATAAAGTAAAATTTATTGATCAATATAAAATATATTTAATTACTAACTGAATATTTGACAACATAAGCAGAGGGCCAACCACTCTAAAGCAATGCCCCCCAAATTATTTGAAAGGTGTTCCGCCAATCTTTTCCGGCGTTTTTATCCTCGACAGGCACGTTGTAAGTGATATGGGGCGGCCTTACATACATTTCTGATTTTGAAGCTAATTTAAATAACTATGTGTTCCTCACACATCTAACTTCTCAAACATATCGAAGTCTGTTATTGCCTCTTTTATGTGGTGAACATGACTTTTATGGGTCTGTGGGCTGGACAAAAACAAAGTAAACAGGGGCGCGCGTCGGAACTATGACGATTACGCACGCAAACCGTCAGAAAGCGTCCAATTAAGTAGCTGCCATGTCGAGTAGAACGGGATATACTACTTCGTTTTTCTTATCAAAAAATAATTTTAAAGGACGCTTAAGCTTCGTCTTTAAAAGTGGAACGCGATAGCGTCAACGGGTCTCGTCTGCGTCGCATTTTCATTTGCTCCGCAAGCGTGCCTCGCGTGGCGTCTGACTCGCGACTAAAGGGTCGTAGGTTCGAATCCCGCCTAAAATTCTTATTCTTTTTTTCTTTAAGGCAAAAGAACTATTTTCAAAAGTAAAATCATTTGAAACATACGGCGACCTTTAATTCACATTACATGTCATGTTTTAATCACTCATTCCACGCGTGATGTCACGTTTCACGTAAGCATTGTGGGTTGTTTGAAAATCTTGCGCGAGGATATGTAGCTCTGACGTCATGAACCTATCGATCAATATAGATTTTCTAGTCACGCCACCGGCATCGGATTTCCTGCGACATGAGCTCCTTAGCGCTATCGTGTAAAAATCATCAATTACCAAGGGTGATGCTCATTTGCCAATTAAATTGTCCGGCATCTTGTCAAGAACAATTGTTCTTGACAAGATGCCGGCCTGCCTGTTGAGGCTTAAGCCTCAACAGGCAGGCTATGCCAGCTTATTCTGTATAAGGAAATGTTCACTAGGGGCAAGCGCTATTTTGGGCCAGCTTTGATCTGAGTTCGAAGGTGCGTATAGATTAGAGTGAACAATTGCGATTACTTCTTGCTGCATGATTAGTCGCATGCATGCGGTGCTGAGTCTAAACAATGTTTGGTTAGAACAACAGGTATTTGGATTGCCGCTCGGTGTTTCTATAAAAAGTAGACTGAAAGAAATTATCCGAAAACTTTTGTTACATTTTGAAAATTTCATTGCTTTTAGCTCAGTAGGGTCGTCATCATATACATATATATTGTGAAGTGTATTTCGTAAACCTTATTTTATGATATATATGGCCACGAGGTGCTCATTTCATAATTTTATGGGATGTAATTAATTTCTTAGTTCAAGGACACGGTTTCACTTTTAATACTGCGACACAAAGTTGTACCAATCACGGGTATTTCAGACGACCTAACTTACTTCGCGACCACATTTTATACCGTGTAAATAGATCAGCTTGAACTTTAAAATTTTACTTAAACACGAAGAAATGACAAAAAAATACTGTATAGTTCTAAATTCGAAGCTGATCTATTTACAGGTATGTACCAACAAGCTCAACTTTTTACTCTTGTACTTAAATATTTCGATTCAGGTAAAATATATTCTACTCGTAAACAAAGGGATGTATGAACACGACGTTATGTATGTTAATGTAGATTTTCTTCTACTCTTACGTGCAAATTTAATAACTGAAATTAATATTTTTGGTACCTAAAAACAAAAGTAAATTGCACGGACGATCGAAGAAACTATATAGTTAATCGCTTCACGGCGTAAATAGTGTCTATTGCCAGTACAACGCGGAAAATATATTCTCAATTTAGTGGTTCAAACCGGTTCGAACCGGTTTGAACCGGTATATTTTGCTCCCCGTAACTGAACCGGAACCGAACCGAAAGCCGTGAACCCGAACCGGAACCGAACCGATAAAAATTTCGGTTCGGCACCCTGCTAGGACGTGCTGAGTCGGTGGTATTGCGCTGCGACCTGGGCTTCCGTTTTCCCCTCGAGGCTGTTGTAACGAGCAGTGACCGTGATGTGGTAGTTTGGGGCGTACGTAATCACGCCGAGTTCCGTGCGGAGGCATTTTCTCTGGTACAAAGTGTGTGTGGATGTGCCGGTCACTTATCTCTCCACGAGCGCCGCAAACGCGAGCAGCGCGATATATCTCGCGTGCCGTCTGCTTCCCAGACTTTGGAAACAAGTTTGTAAACATCGCTCGCGTTATAAAACCACTCGATTATACTGTACCGATTGGCTACACATGATGTTCAATGAGGCATATAGCCAGGATTTTGTTTCAGAGGGTGGGGGGGGGGGGGGGGGGGGGGAAGGGGGGGGGGCGCCCATGACAAAATGAGGGGAGAGGAGGTCCCAGCAAAATGGAAGATTTCGGGGGGGGGGGGGGGGGGGGCGGGCCCCGTGGGCCTCCCTCCCTGGCTACGTGCCTGGTTCAATGGGCCTTTTCCGCAAATGTTGGGCGCCATCTATCGGCAAGCAGGAGAAACGTTTTTGGTGGCCTGCCTTGCTTCGGCTTCTGCCCGCTCTAAGCTATGTTGGCTGTCTGAACGCCGGCGGTGAACGCGCTCAGCGTTTGTTTTTCCTCTACCGAACGCGATCGACGAGTACACTTTATTTTTTCAAATAATGTGTTGACTACGGACGACTTCGTACGTTTGCAGATTTTTTTTCGAATGACTGACGGCACTGTTGAAGCTCTCTTTGACAAATAAGAAAGTACAAATGGTTACATTAAACTAGGATTCGTGTTATTTGCAGTACCGCCAGTAAATTCAGAAAATATTCGAGAACAAGTTACAGTTGAGGCAAGCTTTTTTTTTTCTTTTAAATTGCGAGCTATTTGTCTAACTTGCTCGAAAAGTTTAATTGATAAAGATGTATTCTCATAAATGTGAAGGCACACCCTAAAATCACCCGAAAAACTCGGCGCCTCGACGTACCAATCCCAAATTTTCATCATGGGTGTATTTAAGTGGTAGATTTTTCCTTGTGACATTTCAAGGCGTAGCTTCATTCCTGTGAAAAAAGAGACAAACAAGTTTGCCCGTGTCAACGGCGGACGCGTTCGAAAACAACTAATTCGTTTGCGAGCGCAGCTGACCCTGGCAGGTTTGATGGTCTCGTTTTTTTACTGGAACAAAGTAACACTCTGAAATTTCACAATTTTAAATTCAGAACTAAAATACAGTTTTAATAAATATCTATGATGTATACATGCAGCCGTCGATTTCTGAGCGAGCCTCGGTAATGATGTTACCCCCTTTCAGGCTGTAGCTGAGAGTGGCTGTAGGTCCTGAAGAAAAAAAACACGAAATCGGCCACACCTGTCTATTTTAAGTCTTACGCCTGTAGAGCTTTTTACTTGATACATACATGAAGAGAGCAGGTCAAGTCGATTGTTTCCTCTTTCGTATTTAACCACGAGACCAGCAGATGCGGTCGTGGTAGTGAAATAGCTGCTCCCATTTCCCTTTCCGGGTATGCACATAGCAACAAACTGTGCAGCGTAGACACTTTACCTCAATGCTTTCTAAATATTTGGCAATTGTGGGCGATTCCAATGTTTACACTAACCAAAAAGTAGACAGGCAGTTCGCGTAGCAACGCGAGACCGTCACTTTAGCAAGCAAAAATTTGCTCCAGTCAAACGCACCATCACAAAAACGTGAACTTCGAGGCGCTCGCTCTGCGTGGCACATAAGCGAGATGACATCATACCTAATCAATCTGCCGACTTGTATTTCCACATTAATAACAAATGAAGGCAGAAAATCTCGAATCCTCCTCGAAGTGGCAACTGCAAACACGGGAGTGCTTTAAAGGCAGCCTTTAGGAGCCGTCCACATTGTTTCGCCGGATCGCCCGAATTCACAGCTGCCGCTTCGTCGAGTGCGGGCTAGTAAAAAGAAACCTAAAGAAATCTAAACTGCGACAACGCTTGCTCTCGTTGCTGCAGCCGACAACGGAACAGCGTTGGGGCACGTCGGAGAACTCCGAAACGCGCGATTATCGCTGCCTCCCGCTGTCCCGAGCCGAACGCACCACGCCACCAAAAATGGCGCACTCCTGTCTGCTGCTGCTGCGCATGCGCCGTGGAAACTCCGGAAAAGGCCCATTACCAAGAAACTTTTAAGCTCGTTCGATGTTAGTGTATGATGTATTTTTCGCAAACCAAAAGCGAGGGACATGCTCCGCCCGAAACTCGGCGCCTGCAAGGTCATTTTTCCTCGTGAAGGTTGGATCCAGTTCGGTGCACGTGACAGCTTCCCCGCCAATACGGAGTTGGCGGCGCAAGAAAAAAGAACGAGGTACTCTGACTGAAGCGGAGCCTATACAGTTACTCTAATCCTTGCAATTTTCTCCCTCTGGACGAAGCGAGCGACTTTCACACCTCCCCTTTAGCACATTACACCCGAGAGGAAGCCTTACGTAAACATTAGTAGAACCATTTCGTGCTAACCTGGTCACAGGACTCCTGGGCAACTTTGGCTTAGAGTCAGAAACTGGTGCCCGAGTCCAAAGGCGCGCTACAGCAGACCTTCTGCTAAATTACCCAAGCATCAAGGAGAATGCAGGGATTGGTGTTCCACGCGCCGCACGTGCTGGCCTCAGCAGTAGTAACTTTTCTAAAGCAAATACCTAAAACAAATGGCATCTTGCACGCGCATTCGTCAGCGCTTTATTTTTGTTATTTACTTCGAATCTTTCATACGGGGAAGGCGTGCTCGTGTGGCGCGTGGAACACCAATGCCTGCATTCTCCTTGATGCTTGGATAATATAGCAAATAGTCTATTGTCAGACTTGATGCTAGCAATGGCCCATGCCACTTTTTTTGTATAAATAGGCAATCACCTACGAAGCCGGGCTCAAATATCAATACTCGAGACGCATTTCCTTCTCACTTTTAACCTACTTCTCAAGTTATTGATGTGACTGTAAGCATGACGTGAGCACGTGAACTGTTATGTTGTGTCATACCCCAGACTCAATTTGTATAAGTGAAATCCTTTTTTTACGGGCGAAGCTCCTTGGGGTCTAGCCCACTGATCTCTATGTCTATTTGCTGGATCGCGTTTGACCAGCTCCTCCTATGGACCGGAATGCGGTCACTGGCGGCCATCTTTAGGTAGAGTTATATCATCTCTAGCCATCATAGTAATATGGCGGACAGCGCAATGGCGGCAGGCTGCCATAAAAATAGCCGTAGATCTAGTACACTGTACCGTGGGTGACATTTCGTGCTTGATTGAAGTATTTCGACGAAGCAGATTCTTGAAACCCGGCGTGAACGGTAGCCTCATCTTTGAGGACCCGGCAAAAGTTCTACGAAAGCGCAGCACCGGGGGAAAGCAGCGCAGCTCGCATCAAAAGCAGACTCCGTACCGTCGTCTGCTTTCGATGCTTCTTTCGATGCGACTTTCGATACGTGCTGTGCTGCTTTTCTCCCGGTGCTGCGATTTCGTGAAACTTTTACCAGGTCCTCAAAAACCAAACTACTGTTCACGCCGGGTTTCAAAAACATGTTTCGTCAAATAATTTTAATCAAGTACGCAATATCACCCACGCTATTTTGACCGCAGCCTGCCAACCCACCTGCCAAAACGCTATCTGCCATGGATGGATGATAGCGGCTGCAGCAGCTTACAGTGGCTAGAGGTGATATAACCCTACCTAAAGATGGCCGCCAGTGACCGCATTCGCGGAGCGGGCAAACGCGATCCAGCAATTGTCATAGAGATCAGTGGTCTAGCCTTGTCCTTCCGGCGTCCGTGCTCACATCGATCTTGCTGGTGCTCGTGATCGTGCTCGTGAGATCACATGCTCACGTGCTCACGAGCCCGTGCTCATGTATGGCAAAAAAAAAATGATGAAAAAAAATGTTTCCGCAGTCTACAAGATTCGAACCTGTGCGGGGAGACCACAATGATTTTATAGCCCATCGCCTTAACTACTCGGCCACGACTGCGGGACGAGTAGGGGGCTCTGAGATGTTGTAGTAACTCAACAGCTGGGGATGTCACGGATGAAACGTTGCATGTAGCCGCTCAACGTCTATACGGGAGAGGGCGCTGCGGTCGATTGCGTATATAACCGCGTTAAACTTTGCATGCATTGGCTCAACGTTTATAGACGAGAGGACGCTGCGGTCAAATGCTCGAATGCGTATATAACCACGTTTCATACCACACATTCTCTTTCTGACATGGATGAAAACGATCGAAAGGCTCGACATGTTGCGGCTCAGCGTCTACGCAGACAAGCACCACCAGAGCTTCGCCCCAAGCAACATCATTCACCACGTGGAGATGCGGCCATTTTTTTTTTCTTTTCTTTTCTTTTTCTTGTGATTTTCTAATTTTTAATTTCTTTTTGTGTAGACCTTTTTCAATTTATGAAACCCAGTTCTCTCTCAAAAATTTCGTTTCTGCTATTTTTATCATGACCAATGTAAGTTCACCCGCGCAAATATAGCACATCATTTTATACAACATATATATGTGACCTACCTTTTGTTTTCTCGCTTTACGTATTCACAGCGTGGTGTGACCTCCGTATTTAAAACTCAAAACGTACAAAAAGAAAACTTTTTTCCCGTCTACTTTTTCTTTCATATAAATGTCCGAGAACGAGAATAGCCAAAATTCCACGTTCGATAAGCCAAAATCCGGACGAAAGTATTTCGGCGTTGAGCAATAAAATCCGCCCACAGACGCACGTGCCGCTCTCGGTAACATTCTGCTCTGTATCAACATATTTATTTTTTTTTTGTGTGTTTTTTTTCTTTGCTCGCTTGTTTTTTTTTTTGTTTTTTTTTTGCATAAAAAGGAGCGATCTTTTAATCTCGGTGGTATAAATATTTTGCGAAAAAGTATCCACGGATATACGCCGGTCTTGCCTGGCGAATAAATATAGGTGCGAAGGGTGGCACGACGCATTCCAAGTTGATCCCAATAAGCCACTTGTCCTCTTTTTGCGCGCTTTCTCTTTCTCTCACTCACATATCCGCTCCCCCCTCTCCCTTTCCCGGTTTTATTACTGCTTTTTTTCTCGGATTACATCGATACCCTGCGCCGCGCGGACATGCTGACGTCAAGACTGAAGGTCCGACCGAACACGTCCCTCGTGCGCGCCGCCGACCTTGTTGCGGTACATCGCTAAACTTTCCAGGGACTTCTGGCGCGCGCGCCGATAACGCACAGCGGCCAAGATCCATATCGCAAATTCTCCGTCGCTACAGACCGCTGAACTCCGCCGCCGACAGTCGCTATGATTCATGCGCTCGTTCTGTTTTTCCTCTACGAATCGCGCCGCTCTACGCCGTTCCACTTTACGATGGACCGCAGCGGCCGCTACCAGCCATCACAGCCTATCGAGAGCTGCGAACGTTTCGCGCGACTACGCGCCTCTCGCACGCCACTTCATCTCTCTCGAGGGTCACGTGACACTCACGCGGCACTGGATTGGTTGGGATGGCTCGTAGCGCCCGCAGCGGTCCATCGTAAGGTAAATGAACCGCTTGGGGTAGTCGACTGCCCAGGGGTGACTGCACCGCTCCGTCCTCGGGGCCTGATGTACGCCTACGTTTGGTGTACTAGTATGACGTACGCGGGAGATCATACCGACGATATTAATTGGCGGGAAAGCAAAACGCCGAAGGTGTTATGTGGAACGCTCGTGGGCTATTTGATCCCGAGATCCAGCACATAGTCACGCGGCGTTCGCGGTTTAATTGCAGACATATGGAAGTAGCGGACTAATAGGTCCGCAATTTGCGGAGTAATATTGTACGTGTATTTAGAGGAGCTAATCATAAACATTGCAAGAAGCGTTTTTAAAAAAAAGAAAACAAATAATGAAAGACGTTCACAAATCTCTGTAATGCGAAACTAGAGCGCAGCTCTTGAGCTATTTTAATTTTTCGAAATACCGTGCTAAACAAATTAAGAAAGAAACGTATATAAACAAATATAGATCACTCTCCTCACATACCGGTTTTGCACCCTCCTCCTCTTCCGTGTCCTCTTCCTCTTCGCACCTCCTCCTCCGTATCCTCTCTTTTTCCTCTTTCGTACCCTCCCCGCCTCCTCCTCTGTACCCTTCCTCCTCTTCCTCCATACACTCCCCTCCTCCCACAGCTGCCTTCCTAAGTTTAGCTGAAAAATTGACGCCACGTGACCTCAACACTCATTCAATTTCCCCGCTAAATCTAGCGGAAAAAATAACCTCACATGACTTCGTGTCGCGTCACCTATAAACAAATGCCGTTTTTTCCTCCAGATTTAGACAGAAAATTGACGTCACGTGACCTCAACACCAATTCAATTCCCCGCTAAATTTAGCTGGAAACTGAATTGGTGTGTAGGTCTGTGGCATCCCACAATGCAGCACTGCGCATTCAGTTTCCCCGCTACATTTAGCGGTAAAACTGTCGACACATGACCTCAATACCAATTCAGTTTTCCCGCTAAATTTAGCGGGGAAACTGACGTCTCCTAATGCAACGCACGCAGTGACGCCGATGGCGATGCCGACGCGGCTCAACCCGCAGTCGGACGCCTTAGAGCTGAGCTCTAATTCCCGAAGTTAGGCTTTAGGGAGCATGCAAAATAGCAAAACTTTGAGCCATTGTTCTTTTCCCCGGCCGTTCTATGTTTTCCATCTCGGGTGACCGGTTCGTTTGCGTCGTACTGAGCTAAAATGGGGACGTTCCTTTTCAGTGACTTTGTTTTTTCTCTGCAAACGTATAATTCTTTAAATAGCATAAAAAACACCAGCTTCATAACCGAGAAAAAAGTTCCTGTCACACCGCTAATACGTCACGCAAAAGACTGTCTGCAGAAACTCAGTATATGAGGTATTCACTGGACGCCATATTTGAGGGCGATGTTTAGAGCGCATGCTCAGAAAGAGCTCACATTAATAGCCTGCTAAGACCGAGAACCTTGATGGTGCTAAATGAACGCTCCAGAAGGACTGCGGAAGCTCGCCGTCAGCACGCGCTCAGCAGCAGCACACACGGATATGGCCGCCAGTGAATACTCCCTATACACACGAATGAACCAAACCAGCTTCGGACATGCTTAAGGTACGTCTGTAGACAGTTCTGCCATTGGCAGGGAACATCGTGTCTTTTGCGTGATGCACGAGCGGTGCGATTGCGACGTCAACGTAAGTATGTACTGCTTTTTTTAATTATTATTAAAAAAAAAATAAAGCGTCTCAAAATCACTTCCTTGTAAACATGTTTACGGTTCGAATTTATTCGAAGGACTCTTCTTTCCTTTTCGAGATTCTGAGTTACAAATAGAAACTACTCTTTCCCCTTTCGGGAGCATCAATGAATTTGTTTTCTGTTTTCTTCCTTCGCGGTGTGTAGGCGCTCCCCAATAAGCACGCCAGGGAGAAAGTAGAAAGCTTATTTTTATCCACTGTGCAATCACCCGTCCCAAAAAGAGGTGATCGTATTACGTATATGCCGCGTATACCATGGAGTTGTGATAGCTAGTTTATTGGAAACCTGTAAAGGTGATATATTTTGCCGCCGAAATGTCGAACGCCGGTGTACGATGAGCGTCGTAAACCCGGAGTATACGGTCGTGTGTCACTACTGCGTGGTGCGCGTTAAAAACCCCAGGCTAGCAGCTGTATACTGCACTGGCTAAGTGTTCCATTCACAAGGTATTTCAAATAACGGCAAGGCTCTTTTTTCTTTTTCTTAACCTATCTCGCTACGATTTTGTGCAGCGTTGCCCACGAGTGGGGCATTTTTTCTATAAAATATCGCAGGTTGAAGTTGCCTGAAGAAAAAGGCTTAACTCCTATGGAAACGCAGCGAAGTCACCGGTCTTAAAGGGGCACTCAAGTGCTTTTTGGAGAAGCTTGTTTTTGGAAGCATATTGTTTGTTGGGCTTCAGTCAATAAAAATGACCAGTTCTAAATGGCAAGGCGCCCTAGTAAACTCACAGCAATAGAAATACACAGGCACTATATCCTCTTGCGGGGTCCATCCCGTGTCTCCACCACCTCCATAGAATTCGACCAATAGAAATAGCGAACTGCGAAAAGATTGCTAAAGTTATTATTATTGCTCTTTTTAGGCACATGCACATTATATTTTGACAACAACGTCAAATCTTTGGCTGTAGGTGACGTAATACAGCTATTATTGTTTGAAAAAGAGCGAACTACGTTTTCTCCTCGCCTTGTTACGCGGGAGTGATGTGCCCACGCGGCGACGCGGCTCCGTCGTGGAAAGGGCGTGGCTCGCAGCTTATCTCGTCGCGAGAACGATAAGGAAGAGGATCTTCTTCCCGAGGCTCCTTTGTGTGTTAGCAAAAGATCCAATTTTAGCTGAAAAGAATGTCAAGTAAAGATGCCTTTTTACTGGGTAACTTGTATGTGCATTGCAGGAATAAGAGCAAGAATTCCTAATTAGTGTTCGAGTCTTCCTAGCCAATTTGGCTCCGAGAACACAGCACTTGGCTAGGCTTTACATGAAAACAATCTGTCCATGCTCATGCTCTCCAGTCTTTCCCTTCGTCTGTATCTAGTGGCGTTGTTCCAAAAATAATGTGTTATTCACAAAATCCGTCAAGTCGGTAAAAAAAATTATCTTGAAAAAACGTGCTTTTTCTCAAAGGTTATGGGAAACTCTCAAAGTGCCTTGGATTCGCCTCAATGGCTCGTAGCATCCACAGCAGTCGGTTGTTAGGTGACATGGAGTATAGCAGTAAGTGCTCAAAGGCGCCAAGAAGATGGCAGCCAATGAAAACTCCCAATGTTCTCGCTGAAACATGAAAATCGATAATGACATTGAACTGGACAAAAATAAGTTGTCATCTGGTTCTAACGCCTAACATTACATTTGGGCGAAGAACGACTGCTGGGCAATGCATTGTTTAGCGCTTTTATTTTTTTAAAGGGAGGGGTACCGAAACCCGGAGTAGGTGTCGCTGGCAAAGTGACCTCTAATTGCCTTGACCATGCAGGAGGGCAGTGGTCGCCTGTTCTTCTGTCCAAGTCTCCGCCACAGCCAAAGCACACACTGCCTATAGGCAGCGAACCGGAAGCGCCTGAAACAATGTCCACATTTATTGAATGTAAGGAACACCCACCAGCCATACACGTAAGGCAATGACCAGACTAATCAGATGTAATAAGCAATATTCGCTACTCTGAAATCTACACCTCTCTTGTGATTGTTTCCCCGGAAAAACCATCATATAGTATGGTTCTCTTTTATGTTTCCTTTCGCTGTGCATGTGATGTATTTGCAAACAAACAAATGATCGGCACAACTAACTATACACCAACTCATGTTTATAAACAAACTGGAGCGCCCCTAGCAGACGCCACCGGCGCCGCGCATGCGCAATGGAGTGTGGGCAAGAAGCTCGCCTTTGCCCATAAACAAACCATTGAAATGCGATGTTGCCGGCGTCTGTGTGACTCCCCTTGAATTTTTTTGCGTTTGAATAGTTGACTACGTTTTCCTTGCAATGTCTGACTACTTGAGCGGCCTCAAGAACCGACGAGAGACAGTAGTCCAACTCTGACTCCATGTCAGTCTATAAAGCCACGTAACATCTATTCTCCCGGCAGCCAGAAGAATAATTTCCCCGAAATTCCACCGCCAGTTGACTCCCATTGGACCATTGACTTTCGCCAAGGGAAAGCGGAGGCGAAGAGGGGGGGTTTAACACTGGCCCGAGGGATACACGCGCGATGAAGTGTCCCTACAGCGTGCAATTCGCGTAACGAGTGTCGATGAAACGTCAGCGTCGACAATACGTGTCCAGGAAAAGTTGTCCATGAAACGTGTTTCCATGAGATGTTGGAAGAACAAGAAAATCAGCATTCTACCGGCAGTTGTATGATTTCAGACAACCAATGGGAGGCGATCGTCGGTAGAATCTCGAAAAATTATTCTCCCAGCTGCCAGGAGAATAGACGCTGTCATAAAGCTACCCGTCCTTATCCTTGGCCCGCGGCTTGGGAGGCATGGGCATGGAACCAAAAACGCACGGCAAACAAGAAAAAAGCAGACACGCAAAGCGAAAAACAGTCAAAAGCAGTTGAACGCTAATGATGATTTCTATTCAAAGCTATCACGCCGCTTCAATGCGTACGCAAGAAAAACGGGGGCCGAGGCAGAACAGCAAGTTTCGCGACCGGTAACACGAAGTTGTACTCACTCGTTCCAGGTTGCCCCCATGTTTCTTTCAGCATAGTGGCGCATGTTCAACAAGGCCCGCTGTAGCACACCCGGATCGAGGCACAGCCCCTCGAAATCCGGGTGGCTTGTCACGCAGCTCTGCCGGCCCTGCTGCTTGCGAACGGCGGCCGGGTAGTCACGGCAGCAGACACACTCTGCGACGGTTTCCATCGGCACGCAGCAACTGCATTGGCACCTTAAAACAGAAAACCAGCATCAGCTATACATATGAGAGGTATAATAAACAGCTCATCACCTACCAGTTGGTGTTCCCAAGCCGCTGGGTTGCGTCGTCGGTTTCGTCGTCTTCCTCCGGTGTCGACATTGAGCATCGCGAACTGTCGTCCGAGTCCGTCGCGTTCGGGGCATCGGCGTCGCGCGTAGGAGTGGCGTCGTAGGAGATTGAGCTGATATCTGCCGTCCGCCGAAGAATTTCCACCTCCAACGGTGTTAGATTTGGCAGGTCCATCTCCGCACGACGCAAGACCCGAAGTAAACAAAATGAGTCCCAACGAGAATCCATCAAATACGCGCACATTCGGAAGATCACTCCGCCGGTTCGAAGGATCAATCCGCCGGGAAGCCGTCACTCGTGATTGGATGGCGCACGCCCTTCCCTGCTGCCTTCCCGTCCGACAGCGCCCCTGACGGCGTGCGCCTAGGCGCAGAACAGCGATCTTTGATTGGATTTTAATAGGGAAATCGGCCGCCCTTGAATGTAATTTTGGGATTTCTAGGATGCTTAGAGCCCGCAGATTGAGTTATGACAATAAATAGACGATCTCAGAATCCACTTGAGTGCCCCTTTAAAGGGTCATGAAACGATTTTCCTACTTCATCCTCCTTAGCTTTAATCCTCAACTCAAATGCGAATTGTGAAATCACGTGGTCGTGACATTCCTTCGGCACCGGTGCGATGACTCCTAGGTTCCACCGTGCTTTTTATGCACACCTTAGAACTTCTCATTCCCCAGTGACAATAAGTTCCGTCAGGGCACTCATTGGCCACGAACGCGAATCCAAATATTCGTCGACGGATTGAGTGTTGACGAGCGCATACGTCCGAGTGACGCAGTTCTCGTGCCCAATGTGTGAGCTGGGCTCTGCTGACGTCAGTTTGGCGCCGGTGACGCGCTTTTGGAACTGCGGATGTATCATAGTGAAAAGGCGGAGAGCTTTCGAAGGCAAGAAGGTACAAAATAGACCGCTATATTTTCAAATTTTCGTACCGAAAAGCTGGCTTTTGACTTTCTAGCCTCTTTCTTTTGGCCAACTAAACGATATGCGATTAGTAAAGTCCCAATTTAAGATCATTCATCCCAACCCAAAATTTGTTTTATGGCCCCTTTAAAACAATAGGGTGCCCTATTGAAGTGATTTGTTACGTAGCAGTCTGATCAACCGAATATAGGACTTAATTGTCTAGGTCAACGGTGGCTAGGCTGACCCGACCTAAGAGCCGCAAACAAAACCACGAAACTTCCAAGAGCCGCGTGGGGGGGGGGGGGGGGGGGGCAACTTTTGTTTACAGCAATAAACAAAACTCAAACTACTATCAATCTATCTGAGTAAAAATGAGTCCAACTGTACATAAGGTGGCAGCAGCACAAGACTACCAAACCGCAACCAGTCTTTCGATTTAATGCATGTTCCATTTCTCTTTTTGAGGAAGTGCTCCTGTGGCCGGGGACGGGGGGGGGGGGGGGGGGGGGGGGGGGGGGTGTTGCGGAGGGAGCCGCGAGCCGCACTTTAACACGCGAAGAGCCGCAGCTTGGCCACCCCTGGAGATAGTGTGATTGATACGGTCGCAAATAGTTGAGTCCCTGTTTATGTACCGCCGTCTTACAGAGCTAACCTGTGTGGGCACCCTGGCGGCTCCCCAGCCCTGTTGCCTGGCTACGGAGCCCCGGAGCACAGGTGGCGAACTTTCCCGCGTGGCGGCGAAGTCAAGCGGCCACGCGCACATCGTGCCCGCCGCCTTGATAAGGCGCATCAGAGGCGGCG